>NW_026694136.1:0-27431 GCF_021218885.2 Marmota monax | reverse complement strand
TTTATTTCTAGACCAACTTCACAGCTCATTTGCCTGCATTGCAGCATAATTGGCTTTCTCCTTGAAGAGCTCTGAACACAGGATTTTATGTTAGAGCTTAAACAATGGAGCACATATTTCAATATGCCCAATAAAGTAAATTTATGTCAGCAAAGTTTAATGTCTTCAGCTCTCATAGCCAAGGTGATCTTTTATTTTTTTATTTATTCTTTTATCCATCTATCCATTTATTCATGTACTTGCTTTCATTGCACTCCTTTTATGTATTGGGGAAATCCATTTTGGATAAAATAAAACTTCTTTTTCCCACACATTTCCCATGGGTCTTGCTTCATCAATTACCACTTGCTTCTCCCACCCCAGAAGAGCAAAGATTCACTTTTGAAGATTTTGTCCCCTTTAAATCTGTACATAAAACAGAAAAAGTTACTTTCAACTGTTTGCCCCTGTTTCATTTCCCTTTCAGTGTCTGTGCCTGTGTTTGAGTAGCAGACAAGGAGACGCTCCACTTCTTTACACCTATTCAATAAACTCTTATGAGAAAGGGGAGTAAGGGTTAGGACCATTAGCCATTTGATGCTCTTGACTCCTCCCAGTGTTTGATAGTCAGAACCACAACAGCTGACGTTGAAATATCTTCCCAAAGCCAATGCTTTCTCTAGCCTATATATCAGGGCTCAGTTATGTCAAATTGAATTTCAAGTGATATATCTCTTTATGGTCTATATCTCCTGGAGATCAGTCTCTCTCCACTTTATCGATACCTCAATGTATCACGTCTGTCAGGTTAATTGATTACCTGGTTAATTCCCAAATCTGTGCAGATCTCCACTCGCAGAACTTTAATGCATAATTTTCAACTTTCTACTGGGAATTTCACATTAAAGCCCCATTATCTCACAACTGTCAAGACTAGAGGTAGGAGGAACACAAAATATTCTCAAGTTTACCCTTTCATGTTTCTCATCATGGTAAATAACACAGAAGTCATTCTTTGTCCATGACTACACATATCTGATACAAGCAATGCCTATGTAATATCTTCACATCTGCACTCTGCTGACCTCTTTCCAACATTTGTTATTATTAACTCAATCAGTAACTCACTAATTCATTCCCATATGTATTTATTATGTATCAACTATGAGCAGCCTTTGCCCTAGTTCTAGAATGAAGATAAGTAAGATTGTGGCAAAATATGGTTTAAATTTCCAACAAGCTCACCTATCTGGAACATAGAATATAGTTTTACATAATAGTTACTAGAACTGTTTCTATTGCTATAAGTGAAAATAATGTAACAATATAAATAAGAATGTAAAATGACATTGTTTTTACAGTTCTGATCATTGAATTATATTCTTTTTTCTCTTCTATATTAACCAACATCACTCATTTTCACAAATGTAGTTAGAACATATGCTTTCTTCAAATGTGTGTGTCCACAGTCAATATTCACATGTATAGCATTTTGATACAATTATAAAAACACTAAAAGTGGTCAGTTAAAAATTACTATACATCTTCATAATTATAGAGCAATTGGTAGATTTATATTATATAAGTTGGTATATGTATATATTATCTGAAAACATGGTATATTGTTTTCTATATATACCCATACACGTATGGATGTGACATATACCTACTTATTTATCATTATGCACAGGGACATACATGTGTAGACATATGGATATATGTGTGTATGTGTGCATTTACATTCATATAGATGTGTGTATACATATATGTACATATGTGTATAGACATGTGTGTATGTTCTAGTGTAAAATGCACAGATACTATATTGAAGCTGGGTTTATAACTCAGTCATAGTGCACTTGCTTAGCATGTGTGTGCAAGGTCCTGAGTTTGATCCTCAGCATTACAAAATAGTAAACAAATAAATAAAATATTAAAATATAACCCAAGGTTCAGTTAATAAGAGAAAATAAGGCAAAATAAATTATCATATTTGTGAATCTATCCTTTGAAATTTCTTTGCAGAGAACACTGATTTCCTGTGTTACAAGGAAAATAGGAGTATTCTCTTTCTTCTTTTAATAGTATTGGAATTTTAATCTTGCATGTTTATTTTGTTACAATAATAAATGTCTGGTTCCCCATATCATGATTTTTTTGTTGCTATTTCATAATGGGCCTCATTTAAAAGTGTTTACTTTTTCAGTGTCTCCATCATGCAATCTCTCTATCATGAGTACACATGACCAGTGATTTTTAATATCCTGATAATACTGTAGAATTATTTACTCCTATAGGAGAGATAAAATGGAAAGGATGTCTTTGAAGGCCGTGTGTGACCTATTTCTGATTATCATGTTCCGTTTGATGACTTACTGCTTTTCTGCCTTTCCCCATGCTGCAGAGCAAGGGCTACATCTCACTCCCCTAGGCCAGCATCGGTGTTTCCATCCTCCAAACGCCTCTAACTCCACGTCCTTGCCAATCATTCCTCCCAGATGAAAGGTGCTGTCTTCCCTAATTATTATTGTCAGGAAAATGTACCTTATATGACATGTTCTTCCTCTTATTAAGTTGCAATCCCCATATTCTCAGTGTCTAGACTTTGTTTATTTCTGTAATTGCAACATAACAACTAACAAGAGGCTTGAGAAAGACAGTTAGAAAATATTTACCTTTCCTGCCATTTTAGTCACTAGAAACTTTTCCCCAATCAGGAATCTCTATTTGCATTGTAATTTAAATTTATTTATTCAACTCATACATAAAAACATGAAAACTATGCATATTTTGAAGATATCGTGTAAAGTTTACATGGATGCAAACATTGGGATATGTTCAAATCAGGTTGAACTGTATATTGCCTCAAACATTTGTTACATATTTTTAGTAAAAATACTCAAACTTCTTTTTTCTTTGACATATAAATATTATCATTATCTATAGTCACTCTACTGTGTAATACCATGCCAGAATTTCTTATTCCTGTCTAAAAAGAATTGAGTACCAAAAGATCAATCTATCCTCATCCCCCTTGTGTTAGTTAACTTTCTGTTACCATAACAAAATACCTGAGATAATCAACTTGAAGTAGGCAAGATTTATTTGGGACCACAGTTTTAGAGATTTCAGTTCAGAAGGAGTTGACTCCATTACTTTTGGATCCAGTGGTGAAGCAGCATATCATGGAAGAACTGCAGAGGATAGGAGCCCATTCACTTCATGACAAGAATTCAAAAGAGAAGAATAGGGGCTAAGGTCTCTTTATTACCTTCAAGTACCTATCCAAAGACCAGAAGATGTCTCACTAGGCCCATAAAAGTTTCCTCCTTTTCCTGAGCTCAGGATTACCTTTAACACATGAGCCTTTGGGGTCCCTTCAACATAGTAATTTCATTTCCTTTGGATACATACCCTAGGAAAGGGATTGTTGCAAAACATGGTAGTCCTATTTTTAGTGTTTTAGGAATCTCCATACTGTTCTCCACAGCGGCTGTGCCAATTTATATCCCCACTAGCAGTGTGCAAGAGTTCCTTTTTTTTCTACATCATCATCAGTGCTAGCACTTAACTTTAGTCTTCCTTATTACAGTTCATCTTACAGAGGTGAAGGGAAATCTCTTCATAGATTTGATTTACATTTTCCTGATGATTAGTACATCATATACCTTTTGGGCTTATTATGTCCTCTTTTGACAAATGTCTATTTAATTCTATTGCCCATTCTTTAATTTTTTTAAAATTTTTGTTTGTTTTTGTATTTGTTTGCTGTTAAAATTTTGAGTCCTTTAAATATTCTGAATATTACACCCTTTATACAGTGTGCAAATATTTATCCTGCTCTGTAGGTTGTCTCTTCACTCTGTTGACTTTTTCCTTTGCTGAGAAGAAGCTTTTTAGATTAATACAACACCATTTATCTACTTTTGTTTCCTGTGCTTTTAGAATCTTGTCTAAAAAAAGAGAGAAAAAAGGAAAATTTGGCCATTCCAATATCCTGAAGTTTTTCCCTGTTCTCTGTTTTCTTCTAGTATTTGTATAGTGTGGGGTCTCATGGTTTATCCTTAATACATTTGGAGCCCATCACTTTTACTGTGAGAAATAGGAGTATAATTTCCTTCTTTAGTGTTGGATATCAGATTTCCCAGGTACCATTCATTGAAAAGACTTTTGTCTGATATACGTTTTTGGTAACTTTATATAAGTCATTTGACTAGGGTTTACTTCTAGGCTCTCTATTCATATTTTATTTTATTTTTGATTGGCCTCTATTTATTGTTCATATTATGATGTCATGAGATATCTCAATGCATGCAAACTGTAGGTTTACTGTTCTTTTCCACTGGTTTATGTGTTCATGTTCTTGTCAACACCAAGCTGCATGGGGAACTACAATTTGTTGATATAATTTGAGGTCAGGTAGTGTAATGCCTACTTCTTTGTTATTTTTGCTCAAGATAGTTTTCTTATTTGGGGTTTTTATATATATTTGTGTGTGTGTGTGTGTGTATGGTTTTATACAAGTTTTAAGGTTATTTTTTTCTAGTTCTGTAAAAAGTGTCATTGGTTTGAATATTGCCATGGTTGTGTGGGTCACCTTCACTAGTATGGATGTTTTAACAGTATTGAGTCTTCCAATACATCAACATATGATCATTTTTTTTTACATTCCTTGTGTCTTCAATTTTTTCAACAATGACTTGTAGATTTTATTGAGATATGTTTGCCTCTTTGGTTAAATTTATTTCTATGTGTTTTATAGCTTTATATTTTGTTCTTAACTCTTGTTATGTTATTGTGAAAACTAAACCAAGCTCTCTAAAGTTTCAGTGGTATAGTCCATTTCTATAAGTATTAACAATGAATTTTATTGCTGAATGTACATCATTATTTTTCTAGTTGTCATGAAACTATGTATGGGTCTCTTTCTGATTAAATTGCCTGTTTCAGCTCCTTTGTCCTTCAGTGAGTTTGTCATCTTGTTGTACAATCCCTAATATAAAGAGGAGGAAATTGGCTCAGAAAGGTTAAATAACTAGTTCTGGGTCATGTCACCGTCACCAAAGATCAGAAGACTTCTGACTAGGCCCCATGTCATTAATAACAAGAGACAAAGCAAAGTTCAATGCCGCAGCCTGGCTGGCTGGGCAAACTAACCGGGGGGTAATGAACAACTTGTGTACATTGATACAGCAGGAGTGGGAGCCATTTATTGTAGGACAGGAGGGGTATATATACATTCCACATAGCTTATCTTAATTAATATAAACTAGATACAGCAGTCAACCAATAAGGAATCTCCACACTTAATGGCTCGCTGGCATTACTTCACAAACCACTCTCCCTGGCAAAATGCCAGGTGCCATCCTGACTTGTTTACAGACCCTAACAACTCAAACCTTGGTAGTCTAACTTCAAAACTCACATCTCAGCCACTTTCGCCAAACTGACTGATCTAGGCCAATCTGACTGATCTAGGCCATTCTGACTGATCTAGGCCAATCTGAATTTCATGTTTATTATCATTTTAAATTCTTTGGAAAAATTCAACTTAAGTAAAATGCATTTATAATTTAATTGCATTTACGATATATAACCAAAACAGCTACATCAACAGCATGAAAACCCTACAATGACAAAGAAACAGACTAAACACCTGTAGTAATAATTTTACAACACAGTATTCGCCAATGCAAGAAGTCCAAGAATCTATATACATCATATGCCATTTCCAGTACTGGACAAACATGCTAAGGAAAAAGAATAAGGTGAAATAAGATTGAAAAAGCATTATTTTTTAGACGTTAGTTCAATATTTTAGCACATTACTGACACACAGTTATGGTCAGTGATGGAAAGTCCATGTCTCCTGGATAATCAGAAAAACTAGCAGACTGCTTGTTTTCAAATTATATATGAAATATGTGCATTAAGGTACTTCATTCTCTATAACTACTAAAAGTATTAGGATTATAAGAAGAAATGTAGCCATAATAGGCAGCTTAGTGCAACTTAAATACATGGTCAATATTTAATTCATCATTCAGAAAATAGATCTTATAAATTGAAGGTGAAATCACCATTAATTTTAATTAACATATAACACAGATATAGAGACTATAAAGAGATTTTCTACCCATTAATCTTTCTATACATTCATCTAAACATCCTAAATCTATACAAAGTATTTCAGGTACAAAGACATGAAGAAAAACATATAGCCATATGAAATATGAAAAATATGAAAGGCAAAGAAAAAGACACTAAATTACCACTATATTTCAAGGGTGTATGTGTTCAAACTGGAATTGAGCCTTCTTGCTTTGCAGTAGGAAATACCCAAATTAATAAATATACATAAAAACATTTTCTAAGAGTAAAATGTTAAACTACTTTATAGGCTAATTTTTAACTGAAATTTAAATAAATAATGTACTTTCTTAAAGCATACATAATTTAGTCCCTGGAAAGCTATAAAATAAAATATGTAGTTATCTTTATTAGTGTGTAATATGATTGAAAAAAGGTTAAAAACACAAAATAGTACAAAATTATAATGAACTTTCCATGTACTTTCAAAAATGATTTAATAACTTCACTTTCTTAGGCTTTACATAAATTTTAGAATAAGGACAACAATCATTTTTAATGTATTAATTAATCCAGTAAATTACTTCTCAGGCAACTCTATGAAGCCCTCCTAGCAAATATAAAACACTTTCTAGTGGGAACACAAGTCCTATTTTAATCTGCTTTTTTGCTATTGCAACTAAAAGATCACTCTAGAATAATTTTAGGGGAGGAAAAGTTTATTTTGGGATTCACAGTTTCAGAGGTCTCGTTCCATAGACAGCTGACTCCATTCCTCAGGGCTGGAGGTGAGATTGAACATCATGGTGAAAGTGTGGTGAAAGGAAATAGCTCATATGATGATAAGGAAGCAGAGAGGGAGAAAGTACTCTGCTTGCCAGATACAAATAGATACCCCAAAGCCATGCCCCACCTCCCCTGGCCACACCCCACTTACCTGCAGTTACCCATTCAGGGATTAATTCACTGATTGGTTTAAGACTCTCACAACCTAATAATTTCCCCTGTGAGCCCTCTCACATTGTCTCCCACATGAGCCTTTGGGGGACACCTTGCATCCAAACCATAACACCTGCCTTAGGTGCTGTTTTGTTTTTCTCTGTTTTAGTACCTGTGCTTAACAATGGTCTACAAATTAAATGGAAATTTGAAATTATTCATAAGTTTTCAAATACTTTAATCAAATGACATTGTTATTGTTCTATTTTATTAAGAGTTATTGTTAATCTCCTACTATGCATAATATATAAGTTAAATTTTGTCTTGCATATGTGTGTATAGGGTGTGGTACTATCCACATTTTCAGGCATATGTGGAAAACTTGAATGCATTCCCTATAGATAAAAAGGGACAAATTAACACATAACTAAAATCCCATTTTCAAAGTATTATCTTCCTAATCTATAATTTTAAACATCTAAATTTTTCTGATGCTAACAGGACCATTGTGTATGTATGTATGTATGTGTGTGTGTGTGTGTGCGTGCGCAAGTGTGCATGTGCTTTAATGATGTATTCAAAATGTCAAAATATCAAGGCAGTGCAAAGGATAATGCATTCATCATAATGTGATTATATTTCTATATGAATCAATAAACATGAAGATTTTATTTATTTTTGTAAAAGAAGAGTGTGATACTGTTTTATCAATGTTGCAGCCTCGTCATATAATGCCAACTATCACAATAAAATGTATTTTACTTACTGTGTAATTAATTAATCTAAAGTGATTGCTGAAAGTGAGACTTTCCATGATATTGTGAAATTTTTCCGCAGATAAGATGCAGCAATTTACCACAAACAAGTAGTTTCTCCATACACTGTGTTCCATGCCAGATATTTTCACTCTTTCTAATTTTCATTTTTGAGTATGAAAGCTTACTATTTTCTTGCCACCTGGGACTACCTACATTCAGTAAGGAGTCTGTCTTATTGTCTTTTTTATTCCACCCTCGAGAGGTGTGAGTTTTAGGCTACCCAGGAGTGGTGCTTTATGACAATATAGCAAAATAATGAAGTGGAATTGGTAATTTGGATTAAGACTGAAAATTGACAGTTATAACTGTCTTAACTCATTATCTAAAATAGAAAACTTTTACCAAAAAAGTAAAAGGTGGAATCCAGGAATCTGTAGATATTAATATATTGCTACCTGAACCACATACTTAAAGGCTGAAACATGTTTAATCAATATATTTCTGACATTCCTGGTGTAATCCCCCACTCTTTCATCTCTTTCCCTGAGGGATAAAAGGTGCAGCTACAGTTTGGAATACTCCATAAGGATAGGCATATGGACTCAGCACTTAATGAGACTGTTCCAGGAAGCAATATATGATTAAAAGCATAAATCAAGACTTAAACCTAGCTAAAATATTCCAACTGTAGCCACAATATATTCATGTGGTATTCAATAGAGAGTAACAGTGAAAAAGAAACAGGAAAAGAAGACCTACAGCAGGTGGTCCTGCTGCACTTGTAATCAGGGGAGCAGGACTGCGCTCCCTGTCATCACCAGAGAAGGGTTTCCCTGCCTTCCTTTTGTTGCGTTGTTGTTTATTTTAACAGATTGAGGATTTCCAGTCCTGTAAGGCATGAAGGACCCTTAGCCTACAATGCTCAGATGGAAGACTCTCTTTCTCACAAGAACATAGAGCTGGCTCCATGTTGGATAAACCAGCTCCTGCTCTGAAAGACAAGGGAGGCTGTGGGCCACCCAGCCCTTCCTGCCCTGAGGCCACCTGTGACATGAAGCCAGGCTGCTCAGGAAAGCTGCTGAGGTTCTCAGGTTTGGCTGCCTTCTCTCTCCTCCTTGTCTCCTTCCCTTCTTCCTCTACTCCCACTTCCCTTCCTTCTTCCTTTCCCTTTCTTAAACTCCTTTCATGTTCTGCTTTAGAATTCAGTGTGCCTTTCTTGTATTTCCTTTTATACTCTTTTTTTTCTTAACGTTTTTTAAAAAAAATACTCCTACTCTGGCTTGACTCCTGTTACTTTCATTTTTAAAATCTTGCTTGACTTTTTGGTATTTTTTTAGAATTCACTCACCATTTCAAACTATGAAAACATGTTTTCTGCTTTCCTGCCTTCAAAATTATTCCCCAAATATTTATTAAAATGCTCATCTGGTCCATCATGCCCAGAGTTCCACTCTGAAAAGACCCAAGCCCTCCTCCACGTGCCCCTGCTCTAGTTTTAGTCCCTCACACATACATGACATGCATGTGACAGACACACAGGCCACTGCATGGTCATCTCAGTGTCTCACTTGAGCCGTCTACTTTTTTCTAATTTTTATATTGTCTTCTGTTTTGCCCTCAAGCTCACCTAGGCTTCACCCTGGCAGCTCTTATTCTGGCTCTTCCTTGTATTTGAATGCCCTCTGCCCAGGACTATTATTGAATTGTTCATTCAGTAAAGAAGGAAGGGAGAAAGAAAGGAAGGAGGGAGAAAAGAAAGGAAGGCAGGCAGAAGGCAGGAGGAAAGGGGATTTCAGGAGCCAGGTCCAGGTGAGAACCTTCACCACTTTCCTGAGCAGACTGGCCACCTCACACCTGGCAGCCTCGGGGCAGGAAGGGCTGGGTGGCCCGCAGCCTTCTCCCTTGTCTTTCAGGGGTAGGAGCTGATGTATCTGACACGGAGGCAACTTACGTTCTTGTCTCCAAGTTTAGAAATCCAGGTTACGAATGTGTCTGGGTGACAGGCTCTTTCTTCCTACTGTCAGAGACCTCTGTCTCTTACTGATCCTACCTACTGCTCCCCTTCCTCCTCAGCCTGTACGTATCTTCTGCACAGCACTTACCTTCTCCCTGACTCACAAGTCCATCATCTGTGATGCCTGTGATTTATTGTCTGCTTTTCTTGAAGAATACAAACTCCATGAGAGCAGGCGTCTTAGTCTCCGTGATTCATAGGTGTATCATAAGTTCTGGGACAGTGGTTTGACTCTTTTAAATCCACTTTTATAATTCTATGTAATAGAAATAAATGCACAAATGCAAGATTTAAAAATAATTAACCAGTATGTTATATGGCAGTAAAAGGCTGTGTACTCTTAGTAACTGGTTTATATGACCTCCAATTTCCTTTTACAGTAGGTGAGATTCTATGAAACTTTACACAATTTCCTCAAATATGGATATTCATAAAAATCTTCATAGTAGTTTTTCACAGATGTATGTAATAGTTAACAATTTCTATTTCCTTCCTTATGATTTTATATTTTCTATGTTAGTAAAAATTAGCATAGTGTATTTTGTATTAAATTATTATTTTATATAAGCAAGGATCAGGTAATTATAAATAGAAGAAAAATATTCAATTAGTGTACTATGGAAACATATGTTCTCAAATCTTTGTGCCTATGTTAACTTTTGAAAGTTTTCATAGTGTTGGATCTGTAAAGTTCAGAATTGTTGAATTAGCAAGTAAACTGATTGATCACTCATGTACTTATAGCTCAAGCATCACATTTAAAATTTACAACCACACCCAAGCCATCAAGAGAGTTATTGTTTCTTATTTATTGGACAAATTCCCAATAATTATAAAATAGCAGTTTGAAATTCTCAGCCCAACCAGAAAATTTAAATGTGTTAATTGACACCACATTATCACCTAAAGAGAAGGTATCAAATTGTGTAGTGATTAAAAACTCTAAAGACTAACATTTGCTTATGTGTGATTAGAAAAATTGTTCTTTTTGAATAATGAACTACAGACTCCTTGGTATGTTAATTAAATTTTTTGGCAAATGTAATATTTCAATTCAATTGCAGAAAAAGTGTCTACAAATGTGACTTGGGAAAAAGCACAGACATCTGCCCATGTCACCATTTATATATAATTATCAAAAAATAACTATCTCAGAGATGATAAGTTAATTGCTCATACTTGTTTAAAGTGTCTAGCTAGTTTCATATGACTCAAATAAAACAATACAGTGAGACACTTGAAGCTATTTTCCTAATTCCACATGACATCTGTGTCACAATGAAAATCACCCATTGCGCTACCTCAAGGCAGATCCACAGGAGTGATATTTTCCTTCTTTTGGTGATGTTATGGTTTTTCAGCTTGTAATTACCTAAAATGTCAAGAAAGAAAATGCCTCTAAGTAAAATACAATATATAACAATTCAAAGAATTACAAGGAACAAGAAAAAAGAATGCTAACTGGCTATTTTCCCAGTATGGATAATAGGTTTGCTTAATGGTACTAAAAGCAGAAAGAATATTTCATGTTGTCAAGAAGGCAGAGATTGTTGAAACATGCTGCCTCATGACAGAGGCACAGACATGTTTTACTTAAAAATTATCTGTAAGAAAAAGAAATACAGTAATCTGGAAACTGAAATATAATAACATGGTTTTATATTAATAATTGTATTTTCAAATGTTACACAAGAAAAAATCATCGTAATAGACTTGTCCACATAGATATAATTTAAAATAACATTTATATTAGAATTTTTTTAATTGTTAATCATTCTCTTGCCATGAGCAATCATAATTTATCATAATATTCAAATTTCTGGGAAGGATATAGAAATCCTCTATGTTATAAATTTCAAGGAGTCAATATTAGACATTCACTAGAACTCCATTTACAAGAATTCATTAAATTATCAAAGGTATTGGGTCATGAGGTATATTAGTCAGTTTTTCAAGTCTATAATAAAATACTTGTGGCAGGCTTACTTTATAAATAAAAGAGTATCATAGTTTTGGGATTAGTTCATGGTTTTGGAATATGAAGGATTCACATTTGGAGATAGTCTTCTAGGTGGCAGAAAATACAGATGTGTGTGTGTGTGTGTGTGTGTGTGTGTGTGTGTGTTTATTCTCTCCTTCTTATAAAGTCACAAGAATTGAATCCTGGAGTCTATATCCAAATTAATTTGTCTAATTTTAATCACTTACCAAAGGCCCAATCTCTAAACACCATAGGCAGATTATGTTTCTACCCACTCAGTCCCTCACAATAGAGATAAAATTTGAACACACAGAGTCCTGGGAAATACTCAGACCTTACCCAAACTGTAGCATAAGGTAATGGTGAAGATTTAAGATTGCTTACACGTGTCAATCCGGGGACACTGGAGAAGTAATTGTTTTACTCTCTGAGACAACTGTAAGGAATATAATGAGGTGTATGAGCAAAATATATGCTGTAAGATGTCTATAAGGTGAGCAGAAAAGTTGGCCATGGAACTCGTGAATATGTCAGTCTGAAGTTATGGATAGAGATTTGGAAAGATGATGTCATCCTCTAATTGAAGCAAGAGAAAACAATGAAAGAGAAAGAGGAGAGAAGGACGAGAAGGGGAGGGGAGAAGAAAGTAGGGAACACGTAAGTACTGAAAAGAGGCAAAACTTATAGGAAAGGAGGGAATATAGGGTCAAAGAAACAATCATTCTAAAGTAAAACTCCAGTGTCAGGTTTTCATTGATCCAATACAAATTACATTTTTAAAATGAAGGTGAAAAAAAATTAAAAATGGTTATTTGCCTCAATGTCAGAATGGATAAATGAAGAGAAGAAAGGTGAGGAGGCGTGAGCAGTGAACAAAGACTAGTGGACATAAAGACTAAGGAGCCCTGGACCACAAAAGAAGGGGAATAAATAACTTTGAGATGCATAGATGAATGAAGGAATTGGTGTAATTGTACAGGTGACCTTGAAGAGCATTTAAAAGATTGTAAGAAAATAGTATGCACAAATAGGTAAGAGATATTGAAGGACAGTAACATTTTTTATTGCATATAATTTTAGGGAACAAACTAGAAATTTTACACACACTCACACACACAATAAATAAATAAATAAATAAACAAACAAACAAATAAAATAAAATAAAATAAAAAACCCTGGAAGACAGCATTATACCTGACTCTATCCACTGAAGTAGTCACTCACTTAGCCTAACTTTTTAATATTGGGGGGGGTATATTCAGCTATCATAAGATAGGAAAGACAGTTGTTTTTGAACTCTTCTTCCAAATGAGCCATTTGAATGCACCCATACATTGAAAGTGAGGAGCTTTGAAAAATTCAGAGCTTCTGTGCCAACTGAGCAGAAAGAGATGGTACACTTTTACTTCATCAAGGAAGATAAGAAAATTTGTTTTGTTTTGCCATGTTTTTCCTAGAAAAGTCCAAGAGGTGAAGACCTGTGGGGCTGTATCCTTAGAGGTGTCAAGGGAACAGGAAGGAAGCATGTCCTCTAAATAGCAAAGTCCTCAGTGAATGGTGGAGATTAGACAGGAAGTGTTTTGAAATGCAAATAAAGAGATCATAATTAATATTGATATTATGGAATTTAAAGATAATTTGGTATTGATTTATTTCACTTAGAGTGATATCTCCAACTCCATTCATTTATCAGCAAGTGTCATAATTTCATTCTTCATTAAAGCTGAGTAATATTTCATTGCATACATATACCACATTTTCTTTATCCATTCATCTATCAAAGGGCACCTGGGTTTGTTGCACAGTTTATCTATTGTGAATTGAGCTGCTATAAACATTGACATGGCTGAATGACTGTAGTATGCTGATTTGAAGTCCTTTGGGTATAAACCTAGGAATGGGATGGCTGGATCAAATGGTAGTTCCATTCTGAGTTTTCTGAGAAATCTCCGTACTATATTTCAAGACTTTCTAATAAAGGGTGATGAGGAGGTGCATCAACAATACACTGGAATGATTTCTTATGGAAAAAGAAAATCTTTAGCTACTCCGATATTCAAGAGGGTCCTCTACAAGTTTATCAACTTAATTTTTAAAGATAACCTTTTACTTATGTGAGAAACAAATACTTGAGATGTGTAATTTGCACTTATAGCAAGAATATGATATAACAAAAAACAAATTTTCTTATTCTTCATTATTCCTTTTTTTAAAAAAAATATTCTATCCTATCATGTTTGCTTTCAAATATTTCCATGTCAGGAATGTATAAAATGAAAGATTGGCAGAAAAGGAACTAGAAAATAATACACATGTGTATGTGTTCAGTGTAGGCTTTGACATATAATTGGCTTCCCCAAAAGATAATGGGTTATATAATAGTGATTTATTTAGCTCTCAATTCCTATGGCCAGCTTTTCTGGCTTGAGCTGGGTTTGGCTGATTCCATCTGATTTGCTCTCATCTGTAGTGAGTTTGCAAGCCAGCTTGCACTGGCTGGCCCAGGATGACTTTACTCACTTGTCAGGAGGTAGCTGGCATCCATCCAGGGCAAAAGGAGTGACCATGTGTCCCTGATCATGTGACAGACTACTCATGTCAATTTCACAACACAGCAAGATCCAAGGGCAGCAGGAGACTTTACAAGGCCCTGCTAACATCATGTTTGCTTCTGGCTCTTTGGCTGAAGTTCAGAATTAGTGCAAGGGACACAATGGGGTGTGTGTGTGTGTGCATTGCAATAGCATCAAATACTATGTTATATCATGATATATTCAATAAATATTGTGCAAGACGTCTACAATGGAAGCTACAATTTTTTATGGAAAATAAAGAAGACATAACTAAGTGGAGGTGTATACTATACTCTCATTTTGGAAAGAGTTGATGCTGTAAAATATGGTTTCTGTCCAAAGTATTCTATAGGATTGGCACAATTCCAATTAAAAAAATAAACAGCAAATTTTATTTTTGCAGAACTTGGCTAATTGTCCCTAAGTGTCTATGAAAATTCAATTGATCTAAAATTTCCAAAGGAATCTTGAAAAAGAGCCAAGTTGGACAACTAAAGTACCTGACTTTGACAACTACAATAAATCAATACTAATCAAGAAACTACAGTATTGGCATAAGGATTAAAAAAGAATCAATAGCACCAAATAGATAATACACATAGAGCACCAGAATCAGAATTATTTGACTACTAGATATTTGACAAAGGTTCAAATGTAGTCCCCAAAGAAAGGATAAGTCTTCTCAATAAATAGTCTGTAACATTTGCAGCCAAATGGAAGAAAAGTAGAATTGAAATCTACCTTCTCCTACCATACACATATGTAGATGATAGACCCAACACTTAAAAGCTAAAGCCAAGACAAACTTAGAAGACAACAAATTTTATAGATTGTCCCTCTTGAAACTTTGTAGTTAGCATTATATGATGATTCTTCATTGCATATCTCAACTTTTCCTTCATAATTTATTGCAGCTAGCTTCAGGGACATCACTGATGGCCCTCAAGCCTGACCACATGTAGGTGATCTACTAACTGTTTAAAAACTTTCAGTAAACTGGACAGTTGGAGAAACTTTCATTCTGTTTATTCCATTGTTTGTAGATTTTCTGTGCAATGGATTTGCTTTTGAAGGAAAAATAGAACACATTTTATGCTATGAAATCCCTGTGCCATACAAGTCAACTGTTAGTAAACTCTTCACCCCAAAGGCATATGAGCACTTAAGCTGTATGTTGATGGCATTTTATAATCTTATATTTTTAAGTTCTTATCAAGCTTCATCATAAAACTAAAACTACATGAATCATTTGCATTTCATTAATATTTATTCTACCCTTTCTAAACCTGCTGCACTTAGAAAAGAGGGTGTTTCATAAAGAAATAGACAAAATCTGTATATCTATGCTTCTGTCTTCAAATTGTAAACATGAACATATTTGATATTTCATGAGGCAAAGTTCACCAAACATTTATTGAAGGGATGTGTTGATTAAACAATCCCTAAATATCAATATTGAATTTTTCTAGCACTTGTTTATTCATATCCATACTCTATTGTCCCATTGCTTTTAAGATTGACTAGATGTTTTGAACATTTGAACTACAAAAAAATTTAAATTATAAATTGAAATAATTATAAAGACATTTCTACTACACACATAACTAAATCAATAACATAAAATTAATAATCTCCTTATTTTTAAATATTTGAATAACCAATTTAAATTGAGAACACCAGTTATGATAAAATAGCTTAGTAGTTGATCAATTTGATTTTTTAGATGATTTTCTGTGTTTATTTTATTTTTACATCATGGAAATTCCATTCTTTTTTACTCACTTTTAATTAATCATGGTTAATAATAGACATTTATATCTTGAGTTAGGCATTATTCATGCTAGTCGCTGGTAAAACTAGATGAATACAGATATAATATCTGTGCTGAAGCTATGAGTCATCAGATTAGAAAGATATTTAAATAGCTATTCTACTAGAGAATCATGTATATTATCTGACCAATATATAAACAGGAATCTGTTCCATATAATCCCAGCATCACCATGAGTGCACAAGATTTTCTAGCCTATTCCTTAAGGTTTTGAGTAGATGAAATCAAATATCCCAATGAGGTAATGTTACATGTAAGAAGAGTTCTCAAATGCAATGAAAGTAACTAATCTCTTGACTTTGAGTTTATCAGAAGGGGACTTGTGGAGTTGATTATATGTTTAATTGTTTAAACAGAAAGTATTCAACCTAAATACAAAAACTCTTTAAAAACAGGGTCATCTCCAGCTGGTGGTAGAAAGTGATAATGTAGACATACAATGGATTTGACATGACATCACTGGTTTGAAGGTTTAAGGGGCCAGGTGATAAGGTATGTGTCCAGGCTCTAGAAATGGAATGGTGTTTGATTATAAGCCAGTGATGAGAGCAACCTCTCACAAACCACCACACGGATCTGCATGTGACCAATATTTTAATCAGCTTTTTCACTGCTGTGACCAAAGACCCAACAAGAAAAGTTTTAAAGCAGGGAAAGTTTATTTGAGGCTCATGGTTTTGGAGGTGTCACTCCCTAGACAGTCCGTTCCATTGCTCCAGGCTCAAGGTGTGGTAGGACATCAGGGTGTAAGTGTGTGGTGAAAGAAAGCAGCTCAGGGCACGGCCACCACCAAGCAGAGAGAGAGTCTGTTCACCAAGAACAAAATATATACCTCAAAAGCACATGTGCCAATGACCCAACTCTTCCAGCTCCACTGTTCCTGCCTATAGTGACCACTCAGATAATCCTTTTCAGACGATTAATGTACTGACTACTTTAAGGCCGAATCATTTCACCTCTGAACTTTCCTGCGTTGTCTCACACGTAAGCTATTGGGAAACACATCATATTTAAAACATAACACCTTATAAATCGTTGCTTTGTAATATGCAAATTTTTAAAAAGCACTTATTTTTTTTTTAAATTTATCAATATACTCACATTTTCCTTGTTTTGGGTTAATTTTAACGTGTTATCATTCTACTACAATGAGATCAATAGATCACCTTTTATTTATTATAAAAATATAACATGTATGAACATGTACATCTATTCGTGAGCTTTGGGGGTACACTTCCTATCTAAACCATAATAACCAACAACCTGAACAAACATGGAGAGGCCTGGCCTTGACTTTAGCCATATGAGACCATAAACAGGAAATGTTTGACCAAGGGTTTCAAAACTGTGAGATGATAAATGGACACTGTTTTAAGTGAACCAACTACGTTGAAAACTACTCTAGGCTGAGAGCACAAAATAGAAAATTGTGCTGCCTTCAGACCCAAGTGTGCCTTCTATTGGTGAGAGGGACCTTTAGCTATGAACTGCATGTAAGGAGTACATCCTCAACTGGGAGAAATGTACATCAATGGCAGGTAGTACCACCACACTCCCAAAGAGAAATGAGCAGGGTGCCCTCAGAAGTCATGAACTTGTGTACTGAGCTAAGGTTCAATGGTAAAATGTGAGACTCTAACATGGGTTGAGAATACTTTGAGAAGAGCCTCAGATGGTATGCTAATAAACTTTTATCTCTTATCAATAAAAAGCCATGGAAGCTTTTATTTAATTACTTATGTATGGTTCTGTATGAGAAAACTACCACTAATTTAAAGCAAAGATTGAAAAAACCAAATGTTTTAATTTTAAATCAGGTAATATGATTTGGAGATTATTAATTATAAGTAGAGCTTTTCAGCTGTGATAAATATAAATATTTTTTTCTGTGTTTATGTAAAACTTTGACCCAGATTTGATTTTTCTGGACTCTGCCTACACTTAAAACATAACCCAGAGTATATAAGATCAAGTGAGAATATATTTTTTAACTGATACAGAAGTCAGTCTACAAAAGCCAAAGATACACACACACACACACACACACACACACACACACACACATATATATATATATATATATATATATATATATATATATATATATATATATATATTTATTAATGGTCATTAGATCACAAATCAGCAGGGGTCTCAGCAGGCCTACTCATGTCTCTGAATGTAGCTGCAGCTGAGCATACAAGCTAACTATGGCTAGCTCTCCTGAATATTTGTTTGTAGGGTCTTAAACAGTGTCAGGTAAGAAAACTGAACTTTCCTCTAAGACAATGTCTTTTATTGTCCTACAAACTATGTCTGCCTCATTATGAAACCCAGCCTCATAAATTATTGAACATAATCACCTGCATGTGCTTAAGGAATGAGTTATTCACAGGTGAGCTTGGCAAAGCCCTTGAGTAACTGATCTCACCACTCGATGGTGGGCAATGTCCTTTTGCAAGGATGTTAAGTGCAGGGAAGCATAACAATGAGCATCACAGTTAATCTACAGCAGTACATATTTTTACTGTGCCAACTTCCCTACATGGTGGTGATGAAACCAGATGCTTTCTGAATCAAGAGGTAACAAGATTTAAAAAGGGATCTGAATGATAGAGGAATGTGGTGCCTACAGCAAAACTGTGTGGAGGGTCTGTGAAGGTGATTTCAGGGACAGTTTCAAAAGCAATGTTCTAGCTAAATACTCTTGGAGAAAAAAATCAATTTTGGCTATCATATCCCTTAAATAAAGGCTCATTTCACCACATACTATTATTTTGAAGCATATACTTTGCTAATATTAACATTTGTTTGCAATGTAATATTTATAAGCACCATGAATTGTACACTGTACTAGCCCATTTGCCTCTTATCCACTCCCAACCTGCTCACAGTGTGGAAAGTTCCATGATATATTGTGAAATAAGTTTTGCAAATTCAGCCATTTTAATTTGTTTATTTTGAAGAGCATTCTTTTTTTAAGCATACAACACTATCAATATACATTAAGATGTTTGTCTATGTATTATTCATTCAATTTTATCTTTCTTTTTCTTGAAAGACTATACTTTTTCCTGTTCTATTGCTGATAAGATCTAAATGGAATTACAGAACAAAATGCTTAGGATATTTAATATGATATAGTATGAAATGATAAGAAATGTTGAGTTTATTTATTCTGAAAGTGGTCCTATAATAGCAATTCCACAAATCTGAATAAAATGTTTGGGCATCAATAATGTGCTCTTAGATAATTCTATTTTAGTATTGATCCAGGTAAACAAATGTTACTATGTATTATACTATATAAAAAGGTTACAGAGACTAACATTTATAAACATCTATGACCAACAAAGTATACAGGAGAACCACACAAAGCAATATGGACTATGTATCACATGGAACAAATGTTAACCCAATACTTATAATTCACAATTCTTTGATTTATTTCCACACTCTAAGAGATGTAGGTCATTTAGGCCTTGTTTGAAACTGAAGAAGAGTATTGCCATTAAAAGTCAGGAAATGATAATGAAACCTGGAACAAGTTATTTCCAACAATCTGAACTTATATGTCCTTGTTAATCAATTCTCTTTCCTCACTGTGCATATTAAAAGTAACACTTATCTAGTTAACAAATTCATTTTTTAAAAAAAATTTTAATTTGTTTTCATTAATTATATATGACAGTAGAATGTATTTATGCACTTTGATATACCATACATAGATGGAACAGAATTTCTCATTTTTCTGAGTGTACATGTTGCAGAATCATATTGGTCAATCACATATGTATACATACAGTAAAAATGTCTGATTCATTCTACTACCTTTTCTATCCCCACATCCTCCTCCTCCCCTCCCATATCTTCCCTCTACCTAATATAAGGTAACTCTATTCTTCTCTAGTGCCCCCTGCCTTATTGTGAATTAGTATCCACATATTAAAAAAAAAATTTGGCCTTTGGTTTTGTGGGATTGGCTTATTTTGCTTAGCATGATATTCTCCATCTCCAACCATTTACTGGCAAATTTCATAATTTTACTCTTCCTTAAAACTGAGTAACATTCCATTGAGTATATACACCACATTTTCCTTATCCATTCATCCATTCAGGGACACCTAGGTTGGTTCCAGTCTAGCTATTATGAATTGAGCTGCTATAAACATTGATGTTGCTGCATCACTAAAATATACTGATTTTATATCTTTGAGGTATAAACCAACGGGTGGGATAGCTGGGTCAATTGGTGGACCCATTCCCAGTTTTCTAAGGAATCTCCATACTGCTTTCCATAGTGGTTGCACCAATTTAGAGTCCCACCAGAAATGTATGAGTGTACCTTTTTCCCCACATCCTCACCAACATTTTTATTGTTGCCTGTATTCTTGATGACTGCCATTCTGACAGGAGTGAGATGAAATCTTAAAGTAGTTATGATTTGCATTTCTCTAATTGCTAGAGATGTTGAACATTTTTTCATATATTTATTGATCAATTATATTTCTTCTTCTGTGAAGTGTCCAGTTCCTTAGCCCATATATTGATTAGATTATTTGTGTCTTTTGTTGTCAAGTTTTTTGAGTTCTTTATATATCCTAGAAATTGATACTTTATTGGAGGTGGATATGGTAAAGATTTTCTCCCATTCTGTAGGTTCTTTTCTCAGTTTATTGGTTTTGAATCCATCCCATTTAACAATTCTTGATTTTACTTTTTGAGCTTTAGGAGTCTTGTTAAGGAAGTCAGATCCTAGGCTGACGTGGTGAAGATTTGTGCCTATATTTTCTTCTATTATGCGCAGGGTCTCTGTTCTAGTGCCTAAGTATTTGATCCACTTTGATTTGATTTTTGTTCAGGGTGAGAGATAGACGTTTAATTTCATTTTGCCACACATGGATTTCCAGTTTTAATTTCATTTTGCTACACATGTATTTCCAGTTTTAATTTCATTTTGCTACACATGGATTTCCAGTTTTGCCAACACCATTTATTGAATAGACTATCTTTTATCCAGTGAATGTTTTCGGCACCTTTGTCTAGTATGACATAACCATATTTATGTGGGTTTTCTATTCTGTACCATTGGTCTACATGTCTATTTAGGTGCCAATGCCATATTGTTTTTATCACTAGAGCTCTGTAGTATAGATTAAGGCCCGGTATTGTGATGCTTCCTGTTTTTCTTTTCTTGCTAAGGATTGCTTTAGCTATTATGGGTTTCTTATTTTTCCAAATAAATTTTCTAATTGCTTTTTCTAATTCTATGAAGAATGTCATTGGGATTTTAAAAGGAATTGCATTAAATCTGTATAATGATTTTGGTAGTATGGCCATTTTAACAATATTAATTATGCCTATCCAGGAGCATGGGAGATCTTTCCAACTTCTGAGGTTTTTTTCAATATCTTACTTTAGTGTTCTGTAGTTTTAATTGTAGAGGACTCTCACTTCTTTTGTTAGATTGATTCCTAGGTATTTTATTTTATTTTTTGAGGCTGTTGTGAATGGAGTAGTTTTACTAATTTCTCTTTCAGTGGATTCTTCGCTGATGTATAAGAATGTGTTTGCTTTATGGGTGTTTATTTTATATCCTGCTACTTTGCTGAATTCATTTATTAGTTCTAGAAGTTTCTGGTGGAATTTCTAGGATCTTTTAGATATAGAATCATGTCATCAGCAAATAATGATAGTTTGAGTTCCATTACCTATTTGTATCCCTTTAATTTTTTTCTTCTGTCTAATTGCTCTGGCTAGAGTTTCAAGAAAGATGTTGAATAGAAGTGGAGAAAGAAGATAACTTGTTCCAGTTTTTAGAGAGAATGCTTTCAATTTTTCTCCATTTAGAATGATGCTGGCCTTGGGTTTAGCATATATAGCTTTTACAATGTTGAGGTACGTTCCTACTATCCCTATTTTTTCTAGTGTTTTGAACATGAAGGTGTGCTATATTTGTCAAATGCTTTTTCTGCATCCATTGAGCTGATCATATGATTCTGTTTTTAAGTTTATTAATATGATGTATTACTTTTACTGATTTCCATATGTTACACCAACTCTGTATCCCTGGGATGAATCCCACTTGATCATGGTGCACTATCTTTTAATATGTTTTGTATGAGATTTGCCAGAATTTTAATGAGAATCTTGGCATCTATGTTCATCAGGGATATTGGTCTGAAGTTTTCTTTCCTTGATGGGTCTTTGTCTGGTTTTGATATCAGGGTTGTATTAGCCTCATAGAATGAGTTTGGAAGGATTCCCTCCTTTTCTATTTCATGGAATACTTTGAGAAGTATTGATGTTAATTCTTCTTTGACAGTCTTATAGAAATTGGCTGAGGATCCATCTGGTCCTGGGCTTTCCTTGGTTGCAGATTTTTGATGCTGTTTTCAATTTAATTACTAGATATTTATCTATTTAAATCATTTATGAACTCTTCATTTAGTTTGGGTAGGTCATATATCTCTAAAAAATTGTCAATGTCTTCAATATTTTTATTTTATTAGAGTATAAATTTTAAAAATAGTTTCTAATTATCTTTTGTATTTCAAATATGTCCATTGTGATATTTTCTTCTTCATCTTGTATTTTAGTAAGTTGAGTTTTCTTTCATTTCCTCTTCGCTAGCATGGCCAGGGGTTTATCTATTTTATTTATTTTTTCAACAAACCAACGTTTTGTTTTGTCAATTTTTTCAATTGTTTCTTTTGTTTCAATTTCATTGATTTCAGTTCTGATTTTAATTATTTTCTGTTTTCTACTGCTTTTGGTGTTGATTTGTTCTTCTTTTTCTAGGGCTTTGAGATGTGGTGTTAAGTCATTTATTTGTTGACTTTTTATTCTTTTAATGAATGCATTCAATGCAATAAACTTTCCTCTTAGTACTGCCTTCATAGTGTCCCAAAGATTTTCATGTTGTATCAGTGTTCTCATCCACATCTAAGAATTTTTGTATCTCATCCTTGATTTCTTCTATTATCCATTCATCATTCAATTGTGTATTATTTTGATTCACTTTATTATAGTAGCTTTTTTATTTTATATTGATTTCTAGCTTCATTCCATTGTGGTCTGATAGAATGCAGGGTATTATCTCTGCTTCTTTGTATTTACTGAGAGTTGCTTTGTGGCATAAGATATGATCTATTTTATTTTTTATTTTTGAAAAAAATCACTTTTTAATGCTTCAAAGAGTTAATTACAATGTCAAAATTGGAGTATAAAATTACCCAAGCCTAATGCCTTTTCTATTATAACAGATAGCCTCTAAGATTTGATATCTAATGAGACAAATTTAATTACTTTGTACTTCTTAAAATTCCTAGAAGCATTTCTTAAAATATAAGATCAGAATGTATCTATTTTTTTTTCCGGTTTTAAAAATTGGAAAACTATAGTTTCCCTCAAATTTAATCCATTTTTGTCTGAGCTTGATTTTTGTCTGACTTTGATTTTTCTAAGCAATGTCTCTGCTCTTTGGTTCTTTCTAATAACCAGCAAGAAGGAGGGTTTAAACTAAATCACTCTATCTGACTGTGAGACCATCTTTATGTCTTCTCTAGTGGTGAGGAAATGTATCAATGTGGTGTCAAGTGTCAGGTGGACAAGTTACAGCTATAACTTGAGACTACATCTGAAACCTGCATCCCTTTCCGGTATAGCTTACTCAGCATCTTCTCAGCAGCATATGAACTTTCTTTCAAAGAAAAGGATACAAATGCATAGTGAGAGAAGGCAAGGAAAAGGCAGACAAAAGAGCACAAAGCAAAAGAAAGTACTAGAGATGTCTCTCTTTTGCAAAGCTTATATTGCCTGTCCCCACGCCACCTGAGACCTCACCCATAGGTGCCAACTGCCAGGATATAAGAATAGGTATGAGCCACTAAAGACACAGAACAACTGGATTTCTTCAAACCTGACAGCAAAGAATAGCCTCAAAGAATCACACTTAGTGCACACTGAGCATTGAATAAAAGCTGCTTGAAAGTAGCAATGATAGTGAATTACACATGTTCTTTGAGAAATTTATAAAAAGTAGAAATTCTCCTTGAATCCTGAACAAATAGCAGACTCTTAGTTTCAAGGAAGAGAATTGACCAACCAATTACTCCTAAGTTTGGAAACTTACAGGACAGCTAATTAACTCCTTAATTTTTATTTTTTTTGAATTTATATTTCTTTTTTTTAATTTTTATTGTTGGTTGTTCAAAACATTACATAGTTCTTGATATATCATATTTCACACTTTGATTCAAGTGGGTTATGAACTCCCATTTTTACCCCGTATACAGATTGCAGAATCACATCAGTTACACATCCATTGATTTACATATTGCCATACTAGTGTCTGTTGTATTCTGCTGCCTTTCCTATCCTCTACTATCCCCCCTCCCCTCCCCTCCCCTCTTCTCTCTCTACCCCCTCTACTGTCATTCATTTCTCCCCCTTGTATTATTTTTCCCTTTTCCCTCACTTCCTCTTGTATGTAATTTTGTATAAGCCTGAGGGTCTCCTTCCATTTCCATGCAATTTCCCTTCTCTCTCCCTTTCCCTCCCACCTCTCATCCCTGTTTAATGTTAATCTTCTTCTCATGCTCTTCGTCCCTACTCTGTTCTTGGTTACTCTCCTTATATCAAAGAAGACATTTGGCATTTGTTTTTTAGGGATTGGCTAGCTTCACTTAGCATAATCTGCTCTAATGCCATCCATTTCCCTGCAAATTCTATGATTTTGTCATTTTTTTAATGCAGAGTAATACTCCATTGTATATAAATGCCACATTTTTTAATCCATTCGTCTTTTGAAGGGCATTTAGTTTGCACAGTCTTGCTATTGTGAATTGTGCTGCTATGAACATTGATGTAGCAGTGTCCCTGTAGCATACTATTTTTAGGTCTTTAGGGAATAGACCAAGAAGGATATGATCTATTTTAGAGAAGGATCCATACGCTGCTGAGGAGAAAGTATATATGCTCATTGATAGATGAAACATTCTATATATGTCTTTTAAGTCTGAATTATTGATTGCATTATTTAGATCTACAGTTTCCTTATTTTGTTTTTGTTTGAAAGATCTGCCTGGTAATGAGAGAGGTGTGTTAAAGTCACCCAGTATTGTTGTGTTGTGGTCTATTTGACTCTTGAAATTGAGAAGGGTTTGTTTGATATACATTAAAATTTATTTTTTAAGTCTGAGCTTCAAAAACTGCAGAGCTATGGAACTTCCTCCACTTCAAACTGTATATTCATATCTGAAGATGCTTTACTTAGCATGACCATTATTTGGTATATTACTATGAATACTGTAAAAGAGCTTTCTATGATTTATTCCCCCCACTAAATCAATTATAAATATAAATGTATCATCTCTACAAAATAGTCTTTGATTTATCTGTCCCTGTGCCAAATTGCTAGTAAATTATCTCTACATCTGTTATTTCATTTTTTCCCATGTGTAAACTTCAACATCTCAACTATTAATTCTCTAAAAGTATAACGTTCTTTTTTGACTTCTGTCATACTAAATGGACCATACTCAGTGTCTCCTATACTTTCTAGAATGTAGCATTGTCAGCTATATCCTCCAAGAGTATCCAAATACTCAAAATTATGACTTTAACCTAGAGATTATCACAACTAATTATCCCTTATCACAACTGCTAATTACTATCCTGGTTACATTATATCATAAAATTGCTATTGAATCTCAAAAAACACCAAATATTAAGTGAGAGAAACCTAATAAATAGCTGGCATGGGTATCAGAAATGCCAATCCAGTAATAGACAATCTGAGGAGCAAGAAAGAAAAGAGATTAACCAAAAGTATGAAAGATTAAACATGAATATCAGCTAAATCCTAGCCTCTACTTTTCACACAGTCATTTCCAAGTCTTCATAATTCTAACTACTTATTCCACAATATCTTTCTGTGGATCCAGTAACAAAACCAGGCCACAGGAACTCAGGAAATTTCAAAAGCAATTGTGCCATTCTTTATATGAAATGTGAAGCCAGTGATTTTGGATAAATAATGATATTGCTGATAATGTATTTTAAATAAAGTTTAATATATATATATATATATATATATATATATATATATATATATACACACACACACACACACATACACACACATGTGTGTGTGTGTGTGTGTGTTTAGTTTGTTTTCTTCTGCTTTATCCAGGTCTAAACACATTGTTGTGTTCTAAGATGTGCAGCCTCTGCTGACATCTGACCCCTACCTACTCCAAACAAAGACATCACTGACTGATCCTTACTGTCGATTCCTTATCCATTGAGTGACAAAATTCACAAATGCTATTTACATGTATATGTAGAGGATGATACAACTAGCAAAATTTTTCAGCCCCCATTACACTGCAAGTGTAATTATAAAAGAAAAATTGTTTGATTTACTCTTTGGCGTATTAAAACATCATATTTTCAACATTGTATTTTCCCATGTGAGATGTCCATTTTAAAGATTTTTTTTCCATTTAGATGTTTTCCATATAGATGTCAATTTTATAGATGTTTTATAGATGATTTTTTTCAAAAGCTTACCTTTTAGTGTTGTCTTATATTTTATTATATTTTTGATACATAGAATCAAAAAACTTTAAAAATGTGTTCTTTTTAAAGTGTCTTTCTCATTAGCAAAGCTGAGTCTACAATAACTCATCTTACCTCCTTTGAGAGAGCTGTCAAGTCAAACTATTTAAATAATAAATGTAGAGAAGGTTTCACTTGAATATAATTCTCTGCTCCTTTTTTTCTATAATTAATTGCTTAATGAAACCAAATATTTTCACTGTGTCATCTAATACTTACATGGCATTGACTATAAGACATACAGAAAGGAATGCTGAGTATATCACTCTCATTTGTAAAACTATGGTATGCACAATTCACTAATTTTGCATGTGGCCAGCCATGTTTATGAAGAGAGAAGCCCCAGTGTTTCCAGATAAACAATAGGCAGTCACAGATCAGTTGTGTCCATTGTGCACTGCTTAGTATAACCAGAAACTTAATGGCTTTCATAACCAGAAATGTAAAGGCTTCTAATGAAGTTTTGATCCGTGGAAGACAACCACAGCAGAAGTGCATGGAAAATTTAGAATGCCTCAATGCACCCAGATAGGGAAACAGTAAATAAATGAAACAGTTCTATCTAGGAATTTGTTACAGGGAGAGCCTCCAAAGCTAAAGGAAAACCTTGTATGCTGGGGTCCATGAATTTGCCACACATTGC
>NW_026694135.1:0-5738 GCF_021218885.2 Marmota monax | reverse complement strand
ATGAAGGAATCTGATAAAGCTGGATTGCAGGTACAATGACAGGATTGGTAACATAGTAAGATGCCATATCAAAATTTTATATAAATAAAAAGCTCAATGGTAAAGTGATATTTACTTCCATCCCCTGAGAAGAAAAATAAATGAATAAAATATTATGTTTTCCAAATTGTTGATGAATATGACTTCAATACAAATATATATATATATATATATATATATATATATATATATATATATATATATACACACACACACACACACACACACATACATACGACTTCACGTGTTAGAACATGGAGAAATGCCTGAGAATAATAAAATATTAAAATCTAAAGTGAATCAATTTCAAATTTGAATAAAATAAAAAATAGTTGTTAGTATTCTGTGCTAGTATTATGAGATACCAAATAATTTCACAGACATAACTTTAAAATTTTTCCATTGAATTATTATGCATGTACACAAACACACAAAGCATTTATGTGAAGATTCAGATATTATACAAAAGGAAACACGTTTTGAGTCAGCCTTGCTCAGGACAGACTAAATAATTTTCTTCATCTATGATCCTATTGCGCAAAGAGGTTCTTAATAACTAGATGAAAATGTTTTATTACATAAATGTAAAATGTATATAAATAAAGTTAATATTATATCTGTTACCCAGAATTAATACCTGCTTATTACATGCCATTTTTAGTTATTCTATGCTTCTACCTATTTCCTAAATTAGACTAGCCCCCCTTCTTATATTTTTTTGTTGTGACGTCTTATGTACAGGCCTTGAATACATAGATATTAATTATACAGTTTTGACAAATAGAATGATAAATCTTTCACCGTTTTAAGCAGAGAATATTTACATCATTCCAAAAAAAATATTTTCTTGTGCATGCAACTTTTTTTTCCCAGAAGGATGTTACTATAGTGGATATTAAACCACAATTTTATTTTGCCTGACATCATGCAATATAATTTAAATACAACTTCTGAACTGTACAGTATCTGTGAGAGTCAACAAGCATGTGTGCTTAAGTAATGTCTTCATTTGTATTGATGACTGCTTTTGTATTTTATGGATGCACTACAATTTTCTTATTTCAACATTCAAGAAAATTTGAGTTATTTCTTATTTTGGACTAAGCTTTTTCTTTTCCAATGTCACTGCATTTTATTTTTACTGGTTACTATGAGGATTATAATTTCTATATTATCATTTCAATTGGAATCAGTATTATATGGTATTACTAAATACAAAATAAAAATCTTATTATAGACTTATTCTTTTCTTGTATCCTTTGTGCAACTACTGTTTTTCTACATATTATACATCCCAAATGTACTATATAATTTTTTGTACAAAATAATCATGGATTGTTAAAAAACAAAGATCAAAAGTATTATTTATAAGATTGCTAATATCTGCCAGCCATGGTGGTACACACCTATAATTCTAGTGACTTTCGAGGATGAAGCAGGATGGTCACAAGTACAAATACTTCCTCTATTACTTAGCAACGCTCTAAGCCTCTCAGTAAAACACTTTCTAATAGAAATATTAAAAGGGTGGAGGAACTCAGGATGTGGCTCAGTGTTTAAGTGTACCTACGTTTAATCAATAGTACAAAAAAAGATTTCTAATATATTATAAAATTAGCAGTGTGGTAAAACTTTGACAATGATATAACACATACAGAATTTAATAGATAATAGTGGCAAATTATGTAATGTTATCAGTGACATATTTGCTAAAATATTAGTAGATATGTAGTTTTTTGTTAAATTTTCTTTCCTATGTGCCACATAGTCCTAAGAATAAATTTTCAATGTCATTATTTATAGCCTGAGATACCATTTAAACAACAGGATATATTATACTTATACTGATTGTTTTATGTTTTACAGGTTATTTTGCTCTCAGTTTTTTTTTTTTTTTAAGTCACGAAAGTAAATTCAAGAATGGTTTCAAAGTCACTAAACACTACACAATAAGGACCATAGAGATAATTTAATACCCCTGGTGACAACTCTAAGAGACATTAAATATGAAAAACAGTTTTATGTGGACATACTAAGCATAAGTCTTGACTCTCAAATTTTCATCTACACAATGACAACCCACTTCAGATAACAGTCAGAAATTCACCACACTATATACATTAATCAGAAGGCCAATTGAAAATGCTTTTTTGGCCTTTCCATTTCATAAAATTTTTCCTATTTTTACACTCTTCATTTTTGGTGACCTTGAAAATATATACTTTTTAAAGCTCTGTAATTTCTCATGTGGAAAAGAAAAATATTAAGAAAGCAAGAGACACAAGGAAGAAACTGCATGTACCTTACTTTCACCATATTAAAAACATTATTGGGAACCTCACAAACATACAACTCAGAAACATCAACAACAAAAAATACTACAAAACCGACACAAATACATACATCATCACAAGAAGTAATTGAGACAGGAATGAGCAAATTCCCTGTTCTCAATTAAGTAGAAGACAGAAGCAATAAAGAAATCCTCCAATCTTTGAAAATAAAAATACATTTGATGAGGAAATTTGGCAGAATTATCTCTATATTTTTGAACACTGAAAATAATAAAACATATTCAAATTTCTTTTAGAACAAATTGTTTTATAAATAATAAGTAATTACAAGGTATATAAAAAATAGAGAATACTTCCTCAAGTCACAACACATACATTATATTCACAGTAAGCAGAAGGTAAGAAAAAAATTAAAATACTAAAGATTTCAAAGAATTTGCCTGACCAAGCTGTTTATATATTGTTATATATAACACGGTGCTGACACAACAGGTTACAACTTTCAAACCACATGGAAGCAGAGAACCATAGCAACATAGATGGCAGATTCTCCATTGATATTTTTCTTATTCTTACACAGAGTATTTGAGAGAATTACACAAAAGGAAATTTAATATGCATGGATGAAAAAAGAGAAGGGACACTGAGCCAGCAGAATAAAGCAAGACAGGTTAATGATCCACAAAAGTGAGTGAGATGGATTAAAAAATGTGACATTATACACTCTCTCCAAATGCAAAGCAGAGGAAAGAGCCATATCTAGAGAGCAGGTCTTATTTGTTTTCTTTTGGAAGCCTGGAAACTCCCAATTCCATGGAGCTGTGGATGATTCCCACTTATACTCTATTCAAACTTTCTGTCTGTACTTTGTAAAACCCTAACAATAGACATGCATGGTATTTATTTGAATACTGGGAAGGGAAAAATTATATATATATATACCTGTTACTCAATTTTAAGACATTTTCTTGTATGGCGATATACATATAATGGGTTTATATATCTGAAGGCCAATTTTTAATATTTTTGATCATGGAACACCCAGTGATGAAAGCTAAAATATAAAGTGGTAGAAAATACTTACAGAGTATATATGTAGCAAAAAGTTGATATGACAGAATGAATACGGTGTTATATTTGTAAGGAAAAAAACCTACATATTAAAAAAAATAAATCACAGTAAAAATATTTATAAATGCACTTAATAAAGGTGGAAATATTCAACCATCACATAAATATACAAAAAGGAGTATAAATCACCACTACTAAGACAAGTTAATACTATAGCAAATTCACTATTGCATACCAATCAGGAAGGAAAACATAATATAGAAAGGCAAAATATTTCTTAAAAAACTAAAATTATAGGGCCTGGGGTGTGGCTCAGAGGTAGAGTGCTCTCCTAGCATGTGTGAGGCACTAGGTTTGATCTTTAGCTATATTACGAACAATTAACATGTTTGTAATTTTATTCTTTTTAAAAATACCTGGTAACTGGTATGAATTCCCAGAGACAATCTGAGGAAGCTCAAATGGAACAGGTCCAGAAGTGGAGCAAAAGCAGATTGAAGTTGGATGAGCAGTGCCTGAAGAAGAAATTACAAGTCTTGAGAGAAAAAAAAAGTATTTTTAAAAAGAATAAAATTACAAACATGTTAATTGTTTGTAATTGTCAAACCCTTTTATTTTTTGCCAAGTTAACTTTTAGAGACTTGTGGAAAATTGGTTTGGTACTATCTACATAGACATACTTTAATTAGTCATCAGTTCTACTCTTTGACACCAAAATATTCTTAATGTTCCAACAGGTGGCTGCCACTTCTGCTTTCACCACCAAAAGAGACTGAATCTGCTATTACCTTCCACTGTCTAGTCCCCCTAAGTTAGGGCCCTGGTAACCAAGTTTCCCATGAAACTATGTCCAATGCCACAAAAATATCAGAGAAAAGCATAGAGAATGTGGCATAGTTGAGAATCAAGGATCTAAAGGAGAAGACAATGGAAGGAAAGGTAAACTTGACAAAGAAGAAGAAAAACTGGTGAAGGAACAAGAGAATGGATCTGAGGAGAAAGAAAAAATGGCTAAGGGTGTATTAGATAATAAAAAGGCTGATCACAAGTGGGAGAAGAGAGAATCTATTGTGGCAGTATAATATGTATGCCAATGGCCTCAATTATGGAAATTCCTAAAAGCCAAAACTTAATGGTGTAATGGTGAAATCAAACATGTATGCCACACAACTGGCTTATTGATCTTAGAGTTCTACTAGAGACATCACACTTTTTTCTCTCAAGACTTGTAATTTCTTCTTCTTCAGGCACTGCTCATCCAACTTCAATCTGATTTTGCTCCACTTCTGGACCTGTTCCATTTGAGCTTCCTCAGATTGTCTCTGGTAACTAATACCCAATCTCTTTTTTTTTCTTCAACCAATACAACCAATCCTTATACTCTGATAAAATTTTATAATTGAATTCTTAATGCCCAACCCCTCTATATTCTGACTCCTTGATAACCCTCTGATTTTCTCCACCAACAAAGAATCAAGCATGATTGGTATAAGGTTTGGTTTCCTACACAATTAGCTACATAATCTACCACTTTTTAAATAATTAAATGAATAGATGTTCCCACTTCTGTGTTTTGTTTTCTTTAAAAAAATAATAATATTTTAAAGCAATTAGTTGGAAGAATAAAAGTGGAAGATACCACTAGGGTGACTGGAGGGTATAGTGAAAGCAAAAAGACATGAAGCTGTTCTATGTAGCATCATTAATATTCTATTTCTTAATAGAAATAGTAGTTATATAGTTTGTTCTCTTTGTAATAATTCACTGATCTGTATAGTTTTGATGCTGTTCAATTATTTGCATTGCTACATAATATCAACTTAATTTCATGAAAGGTGGTGGGGAAGAACATAAGGGAGAGACTAAAAAGGTACTAGAAAATACTTTGGGGGTAATATGGATATGTTTATATGTCAAAAGAAATATATATATATATATATATATATATATATATATATATATATAGTTTATATATAAAAGTATACAACTTAAATATTTATAGTAATTATAGCAAAGGATATAGCTCAGTTGGTGGAGTGCTGTCTGCACAAACAAGGCCCTCGGTTCAATCACCAGCACTAACTATATCAATAAACCTGAAAAATTTGTCTAAGTTGAGGTAAAAAAATTCACACTATTAAGAGGTAAATTCAAAATAAAACTAAGTATTTGTTAGCTAAATATCAGTATTTTGGGAAAGGAAATTTTTATAGGAAGACATTAAAGAAAAATACTGACAAAGGAGTAATATTTAAATATATTAACAGTGAACATAGCATATAAATTATCAATAATACGAAATGTTGCAATGAGAACACAAATAAAATTAAAAGG
>NW_026694134.1:0-8747 GCF_021218885.2 Marmota monax | reverse complement strand
ACTGATTTTGGAATTGTTTTCAAAACTTCAAATTAGTGACAATGACTACACTACTTCCCTAGAGTCTTGAAAATTTTACAAACACCCCTTCCCAAACACGCCTGAATGTGCACATATTCACACATAAACATTCACAGAATTTTTATCACTCTCAGTAAATACATTTAATGTCTATTTGGGTAAATCTGAAAGAATTACATTAAAATATTGATTACAACTGTATTCACACTTGTACTGGAATTGAAATCTCCATTTGGGGTAATCTGAGAGGACTATGGAAGAGTGGAGAGTTGGGAATTCAAAGCAAAGTCCTCTCAGAAAACGTATGAATCTCAATTTTCCTCCTAACTGGACCCTTCCCATGCACATTTAAACGTGCCCCAGAAGCTCCCATTAAGACACACCACCATGGATCCCATGTCTCCTCCTCGCATCTTTCCTAAATCATCTTCTTTCCAGAGCTACATATGCTGGCCCTCTCCTTTTATTCTCTCTCCCTCCCTTTTCAGGTATCTTTGAACTGGCTTCCACCCATCATTCCATCTGTAGTATTAATGTTTCAAGGCCTCTACTCCACTAGGTCCTTTGACTATTTTGGAATTCTTCCTTAATTAATTGAGCTGCATGTACAATGTTGAGTATTTCCTCCTTCTGAACACATTGTCTTCCACCACTGGTTTTTCTCCTGCTACTCTGTCCCCTCCTTCTCAGCCATATCTTCTGGCACAATCTCTAACACTTAGGCCTTGGTTTCTGGAGTTTTTGTCTTGACTTTGCTCCTTTTCACTATATACTCTTTTCCTAGGATATCACACCCAAGCCTTGTTATCATCATCATATAAAACTTAAAAATCACATCTCCACACCAGATACTATAAAGTATCAGTCAAGATATCCAGCTGCCTATTTAGCACCTATCTTAGCTTTTACCCCTGGTCCTTGTCCAACAGTCCCCACCTCAGTGAATGGTACCACAATCCTTCCAGTTGTCCACACCCAGAAGCCTTGAAATGATTCATATTATCTCTTACCTGCCACCCCATATTCCCTTATAACCCAATCATGTCCATTTTGCCTACAAAACATTCCAAATAACCTTTATTTTTAACTCACCATTGCTCTCCAAACATGTGATACATTCCCAGATCCACAGTAATCTTTTCAAGGCAAAGATGACCAAGGTTGCTTAAACATTTCTGGCTTACAAGTCATGCAAATCTATCCTGTGCCTGCTTCTTATGTGTTCCATTACTTCCCCCTTCAGCTAGAAATATCCTGATCTTTACGTCCTTGGACTTTCTGTTCCCCTTCCCATAGGGCATTTAGGTAATTTCTGACCCATAGTATATAAGCTTCACGGGGCAGGAGCCTTATGCTTTTTACTGGTCATTATAATGCCTAGCACAATGTCTGCTATTAAGTGCCTTAAAAATCTTTCCAATATATGAATGTCTATGTTTGCTGTACTGGCTGAACACTTACTTGGAAATATATGCTAGGCAGTTGGAAATGCAAGACATAAAATTTAGACATAGAAATGAGATTTGGGAACTTTCCTCATATAACTCATAATCTGAGGAATGGGAAAATGAACTTGAATCACCAGGGAAATTGTGTAATATGAAAAGGAGAAATTCAAAAATGGATTCTGAGAAAGATTCTCTTTGAAAAAGGTAGCTGGAAAGGCCAGAAAAGTAACTGTTATGTACTTAAAAGGCAAACTAAGGGTTGAGAATGAAATTTCTCATAAAGGAAAGTTTGACACTGGGTTACACACTATAATGAGACACAGAATATGAGCAATGCAGTATTGAACTTGGGAAGGAGACTATCATTTATTAAGGGGACTGTGGACTAAGTAAAGAATATCAATGAAAAGTACCCCATGGAAGTTCTGGTTAAAGGATATTAGAAGAATAAATAACTGATGTGTGTGTCACACAAACATGCACATATTCTGTTTAAAGTTATATGTCATCCTAGTTCTTTATTATACAGTTAAACTTCATTATTGCTCTCATTTTTTTCAGGAGAACGCTAATAAACACAACTTTCTTTTATGAATAGCATATGGAGTACATGTTTTAGGGTAAGAAGCAAGCTCTTACAGCAAGGAATCCAATAGTACAATAACTTAAAGAACAAATACATTCTTTGTATTATTGAATAATGGCCCAGTGTGATTAGGCCAGTTTGGGGTGATTCGTGGACATTCTTGGTTTTCTTTGTATTTTTTGTTCCCTAATCCCTTTGACCACTGTTGATATCTGCTCAGACAAAGCTGAATTAAGCTTCAGACTAGGTTCCAGAAAACAAGAAAGGAACCAGAAGATAGATGAGGTGCTGACCCAAAATGGTCCATGTTTCCTTGCAAGAATATTTACATGCTAAGGAAGGCTGGGGACGTGGTTCAACAGGCCAGCCATGAGCAACATCATACCTGTATTACCATCAGTCAAATATATAGAGCTAATCCTTGTCTCTGTGTTATGATCGAGCCTTTTGCACTTTCACCATTCCCTGCCTCTGGCTGATCCCATCACTCATCAAGTTTCTGTACATCCCTACGTCTAGAACAGTCACCCTCCATGGCACCTGATACTGGATCAGACTCTTATCTCACACCCAATTTTGGGTGGAAATATATAAACTGTTGACAGCATTGTGATGGAAAAGCCAACCTCTGAAGTCTATACCCTAAGGGACTAGAGAGAGAAAGGCATAAGTTACAGGGAAAGAAGTTACTACCCAGTACAAAAGCAGATCAATATCTGAGGTAGCACGAGGGAAGCAAAGACAGTATATGTCAGGTATAATAGGCACAAGGAGGGAGGCTTCAAAAAACAGTGTGCATCCCAATACAAGAAATGAAGAGGAAGGAAAATATAGGAGCATGGAGATCACTGGTAAAGGTATATGTGTGATTCCTTTTTTTTTTTTTTTGTATGTGTGTGTGTGAACACAAAAAATGATGTGTAGTGTTCCTTGGAAAATTACTATTACAACATAACATAGTAAACTGTGTGAAGTTCCTTGTTTCCATTGTAATTTTAATATTTCCTTCAGGAGAAAAATTTCCATATGCATTTACCATGATAACATCTGGTGTCTGTGAAGTACTAGTTCAGTCCAATTACTCCCTAAATGACTCAATATGCCCTGGCTGAAGAGGGCCACATCTGTCTTTGCAGATCTTTGGGATGCAGAGGCAGGCTGATGTCATTTTGCCATGTAGCCAGGGAATATATAGACATCCTGTCTCCAAACATGAAAAGGCTTGGGATGTGACGTAAGTGCTGTTGTTCTTGCCAAGATCACACATGTCCCTGTGTACAACTACCAGGACCACAAAACAATCAAAAAGTTTCAAACAACATAAATATTCACCTGCAATTAAACATAATTTAAAGGTTAATTTTGAAAATAAAATTCTATCCATAAACTCACACACACACACACACACACACACACACACCTCAATAACTTTAATTGTGTATACATCTCTATATGCATTTATACATTCCAGATACAAATCCTTTATCAGGTATGACCTTTCTAAATACTTTTCCAATTCAGTTGCTCATCTTTTTTCCACTTAGCAGAGTCTTTTTCCCCAAAAATCTAATTAAATATACCATAGAACTAAATAATGCAATCAATAACTTAGAATTGAAAGATATTATATATATATATATATATATAATATTTCATCCATCAATGAGCAAATATACTTTTTTCTCCACAGCAAGGCTCATTGTCTAAAATCGACCATGTCTTACACAACAAAGGAATTCCTAATAAATACAAAATAACAGATAATACTCTGCATTCTCTCAGATCACAATGGAATGACATTAGAAATCAATGATAAAGTAAAATATCTAACAAATTGAGACTAAATAATACACTATTGATTGATGAATGGACAGTTGAAGAAATCAAGGGTGAAATACAAAAAACTTCTTAGAGGTAAATGGGAACACTTATACAACATATCAAAATCTCTAACACTACACCTCAAAGCCCCAAAAAAGAGCAAATCAACACCCAAAGCAGTAAAGACAGGAAATAAATAAAATCAGAGCTGAAACCAATGAAATTCAAACAAAAGAAACAAGTGAAATAAATGACAAGACAAAAAGATGTTCTTTGAGAAATAAAATAGATAAACCTCTGCCCATGCTAATGAAGGGAAAATGAGAAAAAAGTCAGATTACTAAAACACATGATGAAGAAGGAAATATCACTGCCACAGTCCCAGGTGCCTCTCATGGTGTTCCAGTGACAAGTCTGCAGTGTCTTGTAAGCTCATGGTCCTGGTTTCCTGGATGAGGTTCTGATGTGCCCAGGAGTCCATGTGTATCTGATTTAATTTAGTGAATGCACGCGGAGTATTTTTTTACTAACCTGATTCACTTATGTATCCATTTGTGCCTTATGCTGCTGCTGCACAGCTGGATCATTGCCTTCTTTCTTATTTCTTTGTGTGTGGTTCTGGGGATTGAACCTCGTAGCATGGCATGTTTCCACTGAGCTACCTGTCAGAGTTTTATTTTCTATGTTGAGACAGGAACTCACTAAGTTGCCTAGGCTGGCCTGAAACCAGTGATCCTCCTGCCTCAGCTTCCTGTGAGGCTAGGATTACAGACATGCACCATTGTGCCCAGTTGGGTTAATTCTTTCCAGTAAGTTCTGTATGCCCAGCATCTGGTGGTTATCCACTTGGTCTGTCAAGGCATGAGTCATTTTGCCTCATCACTTGCACTCAGAAGTGTGTAGCCCATGGAAATCTGCTGCTTTATAAAAGAGGGTAGCTCAGGTCTGTGCAGTGCTCTTTTGCATAGTGTGGAATGGCTTGGAGCCAGCACAGCCTGCTCTCCACAAACCTCCTAACTTCTCTGCACCTCAGAGTGGGTGTAAGCAACTGAGTGGTCACCTGGCTCTACAGAGTGGTAAGAAAGTGGTCCATGGTCCCACTCAGCAAGGGAAATAGAAGTCACTAAAGTTGGGTGGCACAGGAGACTTCTATGAATGGATAAGGAACTCCACCTGAACCCAGCACTATTCATCTACATGCCTGAACTCCTGGGCTAGGAGGGGTCCACAATGAGTGGGAGGGGCCTGAACATTCAACTTAAGTTCAGCTTTTTTGTTCTCCATTCTCCTCCTCAATTCATTGGTTGGGAGTTTTCTGTTTGAACTTGACCTCTAGAAGCCTCAGGGCAAACGTGGCCCCATTTTCATGGTAATAACTGTTTATCACATCATGATTTTCCCCAACTTTGTGTGCTCCTTATGTTATTTTTCCTTTCTCTTGCATTTTCACTTATTGATCTGCTATTATTACAGCATTCATGACAGTGTGCATGCACCTGTGGACATGTGTCAAGCGTATTGGAGTCAGCATGCCACACTGCCTGGCCTCGGAACTAAGTCTGTGCAGCTTTTTCAAGTGGTGCTATCTGTAGCCCCCAGGGACCCCCGGGCTGTGAGTCTGGGTGAGCCCACATGTTTAGGGACTTTACAAAAGGGCAGTAGCCCCTGGATCTCACGAAGACCCACCTGTGGATGGCTTCACCTGGGCTAATGTGGGAAGGACACTTTCCGGAGCTCCCACCCAAAAGCCAGGTCTGTAGAAGTCTGTGGCTCCTGTGGCTCTGAGAGTGCTCCTCCAAAGAGTCCTCCCAATGAAGGTTCATGTGGAAATGCAGAAGCCAGAGTTTGGTTACTGTCTCAAGCACAGTCAATAGCCTTCCCTTAGTTATAGGCTTACTTTCTGCAGTTCAGTTACTTGCAGCCCAAAAAAATGCTAAATGGGATACTCTAGAAATACATAATTCCTAAGTTTTAAATAAATTTTATTACAGAAAATTATATAGTCATTTTAATTTTCATAATTGTTGATCTCTGTGTCTACTTTATAAATTAAACTGTACTATAGATGTGTATGTCTAGGATAATGTGTAGTAAATACATAAAATATATATAATGAGTCAGGTACTTTTCAGGTTTCAGGGGATCTTGGGACAGATGACAGAGAACAAATGTAATTAGTTGGTCTATGGTAAATAGAAAATATGCATTTCCTGTGCAGCTTTTTCTTAGGTCTGCTAAGAATGTGAAAGCAGCACTGCCTTCAACCCTCAGCAGGGATTGCGTGAGGGGATGTCACACTGGTGCTGGGAGCAGAGGAGCACTGGCTGATGCAGGCTCACATTTCCTGCATTTCTGCCTCCAGACATCTCACGGCCCACCACTTCCCTCCCCAACACACCACCACGTGAAGAGCTTCTAAAACACACTCAGCACTTTGAATGCTGTGCCTTCCATGCCACTCACCCACACTAACCCTACAGTTTGCTCTGTGGCAGTTCTCTCTTTATTCTTACTCAGCTTGACTGTGTGTGCCAGGTGTGTCCACATAGCTACATCATGAATGCTACCTCAATTCTGGGCACACTTCCACAATTTCAGGAATGAACTTTTAGGAAACAAAGTTCTTTATTAAAGAAATAACTTACAGATGAAGAGAACTCTGTTCATTGTATGCACAGGTTTGTATCCTGTAACAGTCTTCTTTTGTTTTAAATGTAACTCTGCAAAACTATTAATGTCCCAAAGAGCATTATGAAGCCATTTTTGTTCCATATCCTGTGCAAATACAACCCACCACAGAGATATAAAACTTTTATAAAGAAAACATTTCAGTTAAGAATGGTATACATTTATATACATGCATATACATGTATATAAATACATAATTTTAAATTAGTTAAAAATGACACCCTTAGTGAAAACTAAAGTCAAACTAACCTTAAAACTATGGCAATCTGAGTATGTCAGGATTATACCTCCCAATGCAATATTTAAAATACATTTAACTTTCCAATACTTTTTATGCAGTATGCCAATAGTGAGAAAATGAAGACTTAAATATACAATTCAACATATAAAAATTTCAGGAAAAACAGAAGGTTCTATTGTATAGATGTCCAGCCAATTGTTTCCTGAAGCTGACTTTGACATGCAGAACTGGACAGAGAGGAAGATGCACAATGCCACGCCTTCTCCTCTTCATGTCACTTGGGCATCAAGACCCAAAGCTCCCTTGCTCTCTTATGAAGACCATAAGCCATGTTCACAAGCTCCATGACGTGGCCTCTGCACAGCAGGTCATTTGGAGTTTTGTTCCAGCACCAAGTACTCTGTCTCTGACACTCTGGTGGTGTTGGTGAGCTGGGTGAGGCCCGTTTGGGCAGAATACTGGAAGGTGAAGGCCTTCATCAGCTTGTACCTGTACTTGTGGTTGATGAAGCTGTAGAGCACAGTATTGATGCAGCAGTGCACCAGGGACAGGCACTGCGTGACATGCAGTGCTGTGAAGAGCGTGTTCTCCAGCTGGCAGGTGAAGGGGAGGTAGTGCAGGATGGAGAAGATGTCCAGCAGCACTGCCACGTGGTAGGGGAGCCAGCACACAAGGAAGACCACCACACAGGAAAAGATGATCTTCCGGATACTCTGATTCTCCTGATCACCAGAGGCTGAGATGGCCCTGGAGGGCAGGAAGTAGACGACAGTGATGATGGAGAAGGGGAAAATGAAGCCCAAGACAACAGAGACAAGCTCCATGTCGATCAGCCACTCCTTGATGCTGTGCTCAGGGTAGAATGACCAGCAGTAGGTCTCGTAGTTGGAAGCAGACACCACGGAGTTCAGGTAGTAGGTGCTGGGCAGAGACATGCACAAGGCCAGCAGCCACACCAGAACGCACACGATGTGGCGCACCATCTTCTTCCTGTGGCTGGAGGTGCTGGTGAAGTAGGTGATGGAGAGGTAGCAGTCCATGCTCATGCATGTGAGGAAGAAGGTGCTGCCAAAGAGGTTGACAGAGAAGACGAGGTGCGTGACCCTGCAGGTAAGCTCGCCCATGTGCCACTGGTTGTCCTGCACCAGGCTGACCACCCAGACGGGGATGGTGATGACCACCCACAGGTCCGTGATGGCAAGGTTCAAGATGTAGCAGTGGGTGTCATAGCCTGTGGTCTTGGCCTGGATGTTCACCCAGACCACCACAGGGTTGGCAATCATGCCAATCATGAAGATGAAAATGTAAATGAAGGAAAGTGTGTAGAGCAGGATGCTTTTGTGGGGCATGGTGGGGCACTGCACTGTGTCGATCAGGATGCAGTAGCTGCTGTTGCATGGCCAGCTGATGTCAGAGAAGTTTCCTGGCTCTGTGTAGTCAAAGAGATGCAAATCCATAGTAGGGGGAGTGAGAAGGACCTACAGCAACCCTGAGAGATGGGAGAGAGAAATCACTCATCAGGGAACCTCAACTTCCAGTCAAAACACTTTTCTGGGGTCCTAATAAGGCCCAGCAGTTTTGCCCAAATTCTGAGGTGTCTCACAAAGAAAGGAGAAAAGAAATCAATCACACGAGAACTGTGTCACATAAACAAACAGCCAGAGTCTCGTTGACACAGTGTCCAAAGACAGACACAATGTTGGTTTTCTATCTGTCATTGGCTGTCTTCTCCAGACACCATCAGCCTGGCTGTGCCCAGAGTGTGAAATCAACATGGTACAGGGCCAAAGAAACATCAGGCTGCTGAGCCTGGCCACAGCAGTGCTGGAGGCCTGCTCCTTCTCAACAGGGAATCGTGATTCCCCCAAGAATGGCAGGTTGGTCTACCCCTTGAATGCTGAATTATAAGCATGCTACTTCAGTGTCTGGATGAGAGTATTTA
>NW_026694133.1:0-27198 GCF_021218885.2 Marmota monax | reverse complement strand
GCTTTCTCCCTGTGAAATCCCAATCTCAGCAGCACATCTTCCACATAATGGCAGGGAGGGACCTGTCTGCTCAGCTCTGAGCTTTTGTGGTGCATATTTTTGAAGTATTGGAGGAGAGACGAGTGAGGGAGGGAGGAAGAAACAGAACTTCCCCAATTCCACAGGAGTGATTGTGTGTTACTTATGTTACACCTTGCAAATTGAGTCTTCACAACAAAAAGTCAATGCCATTTCTAATTCTTTCTATACTGCATAAAATAGCTTTATATATTTCCCCAACATATGGTTTATGCTTTGCAAGTAGTAAAATTTATATATCTTGGTCTCTTTCCAAATCATGAACAAATATCATGCAATGGAGTTGACATTTTAATCCAAAAAGTGTTTAAAGTTCACAAATCAGTGTGGCTGCTGACTGAACCTTGTGATGTACAATGCAACTTTTCCCCAGCACAGGCAAGTCCCAGGTCACTATTGGACAGAGGAAAGACAGGTATATGGTACCTTTCTCCATTAATAACCCTTTGTTTTTAGCCAAGTTTTGCCCTGAAATTAAAGGCAGATACAAATGAATAAAATGGCCCTCATAAAATGTCTTGATCTTTAAACCTACTTTGTCATAACCGTTCAGTGCCTAAGCACATACAGCAATATCAGGGCAGCTCTGCCCAAATTCTACAAAGCCAGCATTCTCCTGGGTCAGGAGAAGCTTATGTCTCCCTGTTGCTCCAGTGGGACAATCTGAATATTGCCACCCACAGGAGGTCCTGGGGCCTTCAGCTTCAGCTCCACTCTATGATGGTCTTACCTGTAGAGCCTTAAGCCTGCCTGAACCTGCCATACAGAAGCAAAGTGGGGTTTTTCAAGAGATACAGGCTATGGGCCCCTGCTTGAGAGGGAGGATCCTGGCCTGGAGGCTCTACCCTAGCTCCACCCCTCTCTGGAACTGTTTCTGATTCATCTGGGTTCTAGGGTGCAGGAACCTCCACCTGTTGGTAGCATCTGCTTTTGGAGCCTTGCCTCTGCTGGCCTCAGCCCCACACCAGCTCGTCCTCCATGGTTCCTGGCATTTTCCTGCCATTCTCTGCAATCTTCATTTCTCTTCCTTCTGACAAACCAATTTGACCACCTTCTTGTAAGCCAAGGCAGAGGTGAGAGAAGACATTGGGAGATGAATGTGCCAGTGACTAATGGGCTTTCATTTGGATTAAAAATCACATATCATAGAATGAAGAGTTGATTTAACAAGAGCCATGGTTCTAGCTCCAGGGAGGGTAAGCCATCCAGGGCTTCTGCATCCTGGTGAATCCCTGGTGAGTTCACAGGATTCCATATCTAAGCATGCATGCATTCTCCAGGTGGGCCTGGGCTTCTGGGCTGCCATTTGGTTTTCTGTGTTTTGCTTCTATTTTTGCCTTATTTTGCTTTTGGTAATGACATATAACTTAAAAAAATGGAATAACCATCTCACAAGTAGCACAGACACCTGGTACTCTGCCTCTAATGTGGCAGCAACCTTCATGCCCAGTGGGCCCTTGAGCAGCAGCTGTAGCAACCTTTCTACATAGAAAACACCCCTGCAACCTTCCAAAAAATGCCAGTTGATCACTTAGAAGATCACACTTGAAATACACTGGAATTACATGTCTCCTTAGCTGTACTTCTCCCAATAGGACATTTCCAAATGGAGTGGCAAGCAGAGAATGAGTCATAGCACACAGTATCCCTAAATCCATCAGTACTAATGGTCTCATGACACGTGTGAATTTCTATGTGCTTGGTTGCAGCCCAACCAACCCCATCCATAGTAGGACACAGGCTCTGTGCACCCCAACTTACCTGCATTCCCAATCCCTCTCAGGTGAGGCCTGGTAAGCAGGTAGGCCTGTGCCTCACTGTTACTCCACAGCTGCCCTTGAGCCAGTGGATACCAAATGGTCTCGGGCCCCCATGCCATTGAGCTCCAACAGCCACTGAGCTCAGGCTCTTGGATATCAGGGGGACAGCAGAGGGATAGGTGGCCTTCAGTGCCCATGTGACCCACTACCATACTATTGGCTTCCTCTTAGGCTTCTGCTGCTCCTTTATGTGCCACAATACAACAAACACAAGTGAACTGGGCTAGAGCGAGGCATGTGGGCACAATTCTCAGGCCTTTATGAAGGCCAGGTCTTATTCTTTTGAGTTCTTTGTGCTAAGCCATTGTTGTGACTGCCTGAGATAACAGGACCACTAGGATAAGCCCTAGACTGTCCCTGGTGAGGTGCTAGGGCATTGGACCTCCACCCTGTGGGTGTTCATTCTGTGAACCTGTGCTCAGTTTCCAAATAGTGTCCACATACTAGGTGTGCAGCTCTGACATATGCTTTAAACATGAGTCCTGGCTGTTCCACCAATTGGTAGTTCTGGTGTTACCTATAAATAAACATGTAAACACCAGAAAAAGCACAGAGCAGGGAAGGGAGGTAAAATCAACTTTACACCTAAATATTTTTATTTTCTTCCCAACAATTTGAATATAAATAATGATATTTTGATAAAATACTGCCTAAAATACCTGACTTTTACAGACTCTGATGTGGTATCTGCATCCATGACATGAGGTAGGCTGGGGCATTCTTGGCCCATTTAAGACTGTGGGACTGTGGCCAGTGCTTGTTCAGGAACTGGATCCTTAGTTTCTTGTTTCCTGGAATGTAGGTTGGAGCAGTGACCTGCTCATGTGTGACTCAGGGAAGTAGTGCTCTGTTGTCACGTAGAAAGGCCATTCCCTGATTCCATGACACGGCTGCGGCTGATGGTGCTAATACTCTTGGAGGCTTTCCAAGAGCCTAATTTGAGTCCTTTGTGACAACTGCGGTTTGTGGTCCAAATTATCTAACTTCACACAAGAGCAACAGTGATGACCCTGAGGTTTGCTCTTTGGGACTAGAGGTGCTGATCCAGCAGGGTCTTGGACACCCATGCCATTGAGCTCTGGTCCAGGGTCCAGGAACAGGCCTACCAGCTTTCTTCCTTTTCTGAACCGAGCTTTGCTTTCTCATCTGCAATGTATGAGAATCAGTGTGCTAATGCACAAGCTTAGCACAACAGAAGGCCCCAGAGCATCCATTCCTGCCCAGTGCCCACCCTGTGCATGCCCCTACCAACCCAACGCCAGACACCCTGACCCTGTGGCTCAATTCTGGAGAGCATTTGGTGGTGTGTTTCAGTGCACAAAGGGGTGCCATGCTGCATCATGCTGTTCAAAAGAAGAAGAAAAAACTACACCAAGTTTAAAATAAAACCTGGATCTCATCCCCAAACTGAGAATGTTTACATGGAGCATATTGATCACATGAGAAACAAATGTTCCTTTTGGTCTGAGCAGCCCATTTATCTAAGGCATTGTAGAAAAGAATGAGCACCTGAAGTATCAACCACAATTTCTGATTTGAATGGGGAATAAACCAGGCTTGCCTTTTCACGTTAGGAAGCCCTGTGATGTGCTCACCAGGAGTCAGCGCCTGCTGATGGTGTGCATGGGTCCCCAGCACTGCCCTTCCACCCTCGCAGGGGCTGTCACAATATAGTCCATCTGCTTTCAGCATGGTGTCACCATCCTGGATCGGCAGCAGCTCGGCCTCTACAGCTGTAAACTGAGAATAATGCACCTTTCAATCAATCCTCTCATGGGCAAGCCTCAAAGAACAAAGATGTAGGACTATAACTATTAACTCCCTGAAAAACACTGAGGTTAAGAGCATATTTACAAAGAGAAATGAAAATGAACAAAATTGTCAAGACACACACCAAAAATAGCCAAGAGCAATGCGGGTGTGGTCAGCCCTGAGCCTGGCTGTTGGGATGCAGGTGTGGTCAGCATGGTTCCTGGCCATGGGGTGGAGGGGTAGCTGAGGGACAGAGCCAGCTATGCTGCTAGGGCATGGGCAGCTCACTGCTGGGCAGGTTTAATCATCTTCTGAACAGGCAGCATGTCATCCAAGGCAGGACCACCTCGTCTTAAGGCACAGGTAGAAATTATTTGGTGTTGATGAAGGATATAAGTGATTCATATTTTTTTTCTATTTTTTCTTTCTAAATGCTTTTTTAAAAAAATAGTTGTAATTGGACACAATACTTATATTTTTATTTGTTTTTATTTTTATGTGGCGCTGAGGATTGAACCCAGCAACTCACACATACTAGGTGAGTGCTCTAGTGTTGAGCCACAACCTCAGCCCCTCTAAATGCTTTTTATTGTGTCTCTCTTAAAGTTTTCTTGGGACCAACTTCCCAAGAAGTTATCTTTTTATGGTTATCTTTTGAATTCTATCATCTACCAATTTGCTATAATAAAACATAAAAATATATAAAGTCTTTTGAGTATGTATTGTGCATGCATGTGTTGAGAAAAAAAAACAGAGAGTGCCTCAGTTACACTGAAACCCATACCCCAACGTGAAGTGTGCCTGAGGTCCTATCTCATCACCTGAGGTCTCATCTCATCACCCTGGGAAGCTCCATGGAGCACCAGAACACATGTGGATGTTAGACCATCATGGCAGCAGGCAAGAGATCCCCACAATGGCCACACAGTTCCTGTGCTGCATGGACTGAGCTTCAGCCTGAAGGGTGGGAGCTGTACAGTCCTGATGTGGGAATCTGATGGGAGTCAAGGGGGATGGAGGCTACTGTATCCTGCTGGTCCAGCCCTGAGCTGTGTGTCCTGTTCAGGGCAGCATGGAGCACCCCAAAGACACAGACCCTTGTGGAAGTGTTAGAGAGTGCTCAAGGGGCTGTGCAGGTATAGCTGCCCAGAAGGAAGCGAGAACTTCACCCCCAATCCAAGGTCCTGGGTTCTGGAGGCTGCAGCTCAACACAGCTAACCTTCACTTTCTCATGGGTTAACCCCACAGGACATATTTTTAGACAAAAGAAATCACCCTGCAGAGAGGAAAGCATGACAGGAAGCCAATGCATGGTTCACCCTTTCTGAAGGGTCCATCAGTAATCAGAGCTGTGGCATCATGAGCAGTGATGCTCTCTCCTGATGCTCTCTCCCATAATTCTCTCAGGAAACCCACTGATAATCAGAGTCTCAGCTACCTTCTGGGAAGGACTCATACTTGTGTCTGAAGCCTGACATCCTGCATCCTGCAACCCATATATGCAGTATGGACCCAGTGTTCCCCTCAGCAGTGTTAGCAATGTCTAGTGCAGGCCAGCTCTGCCTGACTCCAGGCCTTCCCTCTGACATTGATTTCTCTTCCAGGGTCCCATCTCAGGGATGATATTCCCTTGCCCCCAGTGCCAGGGGCAATAGTTAGGGAACAGTGAAGTTAAATGTTTTCAAGGCATGGAGAGGGACAGAGGAAGGAGTGAGGCTTCAGAGCTAATGCCACCCAACATCCATGAGCGTGGTGATGTTCCTGTAAACTCCAGTAGGGCATCACATGCTGTGCAGTGCTGCTGGGGGCATGACCATCGTCAGGAAGGGACAGAGACATGGAGAGCAAAACACCATCAGCTCCTGCTGAAGCAAGGGTCAAGGCCGGGACTGGTAGGAGAACTAGAGCACACACTCAGCCCAGCAGCACAACTCTGATAAAGAGTGGAAGATGTCACTATGGGGCTCCCAGGGAAGGGGCTCTCGGGTGCTAACCTTGGCATCTCATGTTCTCCTGAATCAATTAATGCTTTTGGAGCATAATGGAAAATGTGGGGGCTATGGAAGGCAGTGATGTTGGAGGAGATTTTCTGAGAAGGTGTGGTTCAGTGGTAGAGAAGGTCTGGCTCTAGGAGGTTCCTGGAGAGGAGACCACAGGCCCTACAGGTGCCCAGACCAGCACTGAACTGCTCTGTGGTTCTCAGCACAGCACAGGAGAAACCTCCCTGCCCATTATGGCCCTGAATTCCCAAGTCCATCCACATGTCAGGCACCATGATTTGCTCACCAGGACACACAAGCACCGCTTCACAGGCGTTCACATGGTCACCCTAACAAGTGCTACTGGGTGTTGGGGGGGCATGCCTGATGTGCCTTCCTCTCAGAAACACAACCAAAGACAACAGATACATATGCACCATCACACACCCTGTCATGTGCCTGAGTCCACTTGGAGAGCTTTCAGTTTCTCCTTTGACTAAAAAATAACAATTGGCCTGAAGCATATTTATGGTACACTGCAAGCTGGAAGGGCTTGGATGCAGTCTGCAGAGCCTGGAGTCTGGGCTCTGGAGGATCTGCATGTCCTGCCCTGACATCTTGCTTGTTCTGAAAGCTAATTCCACACTACAGGCTGCACACATGGCCTCTAAGCCCATGTGCTCCTGGGCACATCATTTACACTGCTCCCCCATTAGAGAAGGAAGCAGGTCTCAGAGAATATGCAATTAAATTACTAAGTGCAGATCTTTAGTTACAAATTCTATTTGATTTCAAAATTCTTCCCTTATAGTTCTCAGCACAGCCTACATGTCCCAGCAGCCCTCTGTCAAGTACAGATACTCAAAGGCTTACGCTGGTCTGCTGGTGGGGGTTTTCCAGAAGTAAGCAGCAGCACACCATTTCCTTCCTGGCACTGAGGTCTGGTCTTCTTCCCTGGTTTCCTGGGGTTAGACCACAAGGAGAGAAGGATTAACAGCTGTGCTCACCCTCCCTGAACATGCCAGGCCATCTGCTGCCTGGACATTAACCTAGATGAGCACTTACCACAATTCCAAGATGCATATTCTTCAATGATATGATGGAAAAAATAACAACATTACAAAAAGTAAATAAGTGTGTGTATATATATATATATATATATATATATATATATATATAATATATATATAACACTTCTTAGCCCAAACTACCATATTACTAGTTTATATAACACATTTGTGTTGCTTGTGTTATTAAGTGTGGCATCTTCCAAAGAAAATGGTTCTGTGACTAGAAAACAATATAAAAGTTAAAAATAAAATTTCTAGTTCTTTAGAAGAAGGGATATTCTGTTGATTCACAGTTTTCAGTTGCCATGACAAAATACCTGGGAGAAACAAGTTAAAAGGACCAAAGGTTTACTTTGTTTTTGGTCTATGGTCATGTGGCTTTATTGTGTCTGGGTCTCTGATAAGGCAGAACATCATGGTACAAAGCACTAACATCCAAGTGGCCAGGGGACATTGAGAGAATTCACTTATATCACAAAGCTCCCCAAAATCATTAGCATGTGAACCCATCACTGTATGAATTCTGACAGGTTTGAGCCCTCAAGAGAATGCCACATCCCATAGGACAACATCTGCCCTAGGGCCAGGCTTGACACTAATATATGACTGTCAGGAAACTAACTGTTTTAGTATCTTTGTGTTAGCCTTGTTGGGCTTCTCAAATTTAAAAAAAAAAAAAAAAAAAAAACTTAATAATTTATCACAGTACATGGGATTAACCCAAATGGTTTTAGTAAAACTAGGATTAAATAACTAAGGATTGATACGGAGTGTGTGATCATGGCCAGCCAACTACTGCCCATGGAGTGTTGAGATGTATTTATTAAGGAGTGGCAGAAAATCCTAGGCTGGGAAGGTGGGGTGGCAGCAGAAGCAGGCTCCTCCTCACCTGTCTGGGGTTCTGGCCCATAGCCTCATTCCCTGTATGGGGCTCAGCCATGGCCCGGCATGGGTAGGAGGCCCAGGCTGGGGTCAGGCCTCAGTCTGGCTCCATATATTCTGTCCATTTCCACATAGGTTCAGAAGAAGGCTCTTCCTTAGTTTATTCTAGTGTTCCTTGTTTTTGAAGAACTAGGAAGTGAGGAAAGAGATGGATATGCATACAATCCAGTGGTTTGGGTTCCTGATCCCCAGTGGGGCAGAATCCCAAAGCAGTGTCAGCCGAATCCCACTGGGAATATCCCAGTTGCTATGAAATCTTCTTGTATTTGCTGTTCGCAGAGCATCAAGGCTGTCTGGGAAGGCATGGAGTAAAGGGTTCAGGAGTCCTCAGTGTCTCTCCAATCTGAACCCCAGAGCCAAAGTAACACTAGCACTCATCTCACTTCCACTGGGGATGGGAAAGGAGCTGGAATATCCCTGGAACACCATCCTCTATCTCTTTTCCCCCGGGGCTTAGCAAGCCATTCCATGCCCTGGTATGATATCCTGGGGAGCTGAGCACTCCAGCACAGGGGTCTTCAGCCTTGGGTCCACACTGTAGCAAGTGACCCAGGTCTGCACACCCAAGGGTTTCATCTTCAACCAGATCAGGATTCAGCATGACTGCAACAAGGTTGGTGCTGGTGAGAGAGTGAGGGAAGGCACCCTGGAGGCCACCTGGTGCCCATTCCACCCTTTCCTGAGTCATGAACCTCCTCAAAGCCTCCACTGGAGACCCCTCTGGATCTCTGTGCAGCAGACCCAGAGAGCATGTTGGCATCTCTCCCACAGCTTCAGAATGTCCAGTGCAAGGAATAAAGCACTTCTGCTGGGAAAATATCATGTATTCATCTCTGGGTGGAACTAACCTCACCTTGCAATTTCTGTTCTTAGTGTTCAGAAAAGGAAATAATTGTTTGCACAAATGTTAAGCTTGCATTTCTTTCTTTCTTTTTTTATAAACTAAATATTTTACATAATTTAAATATGCATGTGCATGTACATAGCTCCACATACAGAGACCAATTCTAATGGCATAAGTAGGAGAGAAATATTTTAAGAGAAATATTTCTAAATGTGAGCTAGTGAGCACATAAGAAGAACAATTACTTTCCAAATGATCCTTTAAACAGTGAATGTGAAAGTTAGTTGCAAGACAGAGTTCTCCATTACAGTAGCCACTACACACACTCTGATTGCTCTTGTTTATTCACAAGGCAGCACTTGTTATCTCTATCAACATTTAAGAATTATTTACAATATTCTGTTGCTTGCTACCTTAATAACATATTCCTTGCAGTTAACTTCAGAATGGTTGGCAGTTTTTACATTGTTTTTCCCCAATGTCTATATATTTTCTTATAATTTCCAGTCTTAGCAATAAATTGCAGAGTGGAGAGTTATGAACCCTTGGGAATCCTGCCCTCAGCACTGCATTCCCCTATTCTCCCCACAGGTGGAGGGTGTTGGTCCCTTTCCTAGCTCAGATCCATGATTCCAGGACACAAACACTCAGAATCACACTTTGGAGTGTACATTCTAGAATGTTCAAGCTTCCTTACTGCTTGTTCATGACACACTTTGATTTTCCAAGTGCTATGCTAACTCCGGAAGAGAAAAAAGAAGAGCCAGGGATAATTTTGCAGAGGAGGTTCCCAGGCTCACTGGCAGTGGACACTTACTTGCACATCATCTGGTGGGAAGGCTTCTCAGCAAAGCACCACGAAGCTGGGGAGTATGGCCATAGGAAGGGACTCAAACTGAGCTGGGCTTGCCAAGGGGCAGGCCCATGGTGGGTAGGGTGCACAGTGACCAGTTATGAGGATGCTGTGGTAAGATGCCTGCTCCATCTCTGTCCTGGGCTTTCTCCCTGTGGAGAGTGTGTCAGGACCATTCCCTGGCAAGGGAAGACCTCAGGACAGTGAAGACATGTTCCCCTCAACCTACACAGGAATGCCACATCACATGCAGATGGATTTCACTCAGGTTTGCCCCAGGAGGCCAGGGCAGGGAGCAGGGTAGGGCAGCAGGAGCTAAGACCACACTTCTAAGCATGCCTCCAGGTGGCCTGGGCCATGTCCCCTGCTCCTTCACTGGCCAGATGTCATGTGTGACCACTTGTCTTGACTCTGGCTAAATGCACCGCTGTGTCTGTCTTATTTCACAGAGCAGGTTTCAGTTTCCTATTCTGCAAACTTCACTTTGAAGTCTGCAAAATATAATTTCATTGTGCTCTGCACTACCATAACAAAGTCCTTGGGTTGTGAAAAAAATACAATGTACCTGGTCCGGTATTTACTAGGAAAATCTATTATCTAAAGCATATTTCTTTCTCAAATAGCTGTGCTTTGCTGGAAAGAAACAGACATTCTAGACTGGATTCAGTGAATCAAACAACAGAATCAAAGTAGAGTAGGAAAAGTTTGTTGAATTTAAATAACAACAAAATCTTTCTCAAAGGCATTAACCACAATACATCTGGGCTCCTGATAAAACCGTAACTATTGACACCGAGACGACAGAGGATCTACACACACACACACACACACACACACACCTGCTCCAATTATTGGCTGTTTTTGTATTTAGAAGCAGAAAGTATCAAATCATTTGTTCAGATTGATAGACAGGGAACATATAATGCAGAGAGATAAAGGTTACCATCATTCCACAAAGCCATAGAAAAGTGGGTCAGCTGTTCACCAGGCACCCGGTCAGACATGTAGGGGATGCCCTGGATGGGAATTTGCCTGTCCCATTGTAGAAACCAGAAGAGTCACTGCTCAGGTCCTGGCTGTGTGGAAGAAACCTCCTTATTCAACAGATGGGCATCATCAGCCCCATGAATGTGCTGGCATCACCACAAGACACAGTTGAAGCTATTTAACAGCCATTGCCTTTACAGTGCTTATGGGGTTTCCATAACAGAAATGCTGCAGCTTTCTCTCACAGGATGTTTGACTGTGTGACTGTAGCCCACAACCTGCCATGACTTATCAGGGTATCTTGGATGCCAGCATACTCATGGACAGTGCCCCTGCTTCATGCCCATGCCACAGAAGGTGGCTGCACCATCATCTAAATCTTGGATTGCAACATGAACTTTGTAAGTTCAGAGAGGCCACCAAGAGCCTTGTATGCTTTTGCTTTGATAAAACAATAAAAGCTCTTCTAAAAGCCTGGCTGGGCAGGAGTCACCAGTTATGGTGTGTTATGAAGGTAATATTTATTCAAAGAAGTCAAAACAATTAAAATTGTTTTGGGGGTGGGTGTGAAGCTCACACCTGCCCAGGTACAGAATTGGTCCAGACTTTCTCTGGCTCATGTCAGGTGCTCAGTCCCCCGAGGACCTGTGCCTGGGACGAGGACTCTCAGTTCATGGTCAGCCCACATGCAAGTCCTCACCATGAGCACAAAGAACAGATCAGGCTGTGTTTCCCCTTGTCTTCTCATGCCCTGTCCCACTCATTTGGGCCCATTGTGGGTTCTGCTATTTAATCACCACAGCTATGGCAAAAATGCCCATGAGCACTTGCTCCTACAGAGTGCACTGACCATGATCTCCCCCTGAGGGCTGGCCAAGCTCCTGTGCCCTACTGGCAATGCCTTCTCCTGGGTTGGTTTTCTCTTCCCCAGCCATAGTGGATGGGTAGGATCAGAGGCCCTGAGTCATGATTAGTGGCCTTATGAGGAGACCAGCACTCTCTGCCTGCATCTCCAGGAAGGCTTCTAGAAGACATACCAAGAAGAGAGACTATGACCAGGCAAATAGGCCTTAGCCTCCAGAACTGAGAAGCCAAGTCTGAGTAGCCCAGCTGTGATGTTTTCTTCATCAGCCCAACTGAAGGGACCACACTCAGTTGCCTAAAAACATGATTCCAGACCATGTTGCATCTCAGAAATCCTAATTTTAAACAATCTGTTGCATCCTCTCCTGCCCTTGCACACTTGCCTCACTCTCCCTTGGCCTGCCAGGCCCAGCTTGAGCCCAGGGATCACACACAGGCCTGGAGCAAACTCCTGCCCCTTGCAGACTCAGGGAGGCAGAGACTGAGTCCTGTTCTCCATAACAGATCCCAGAACGGGAACTCACTGAAGCATCTGAATAGACGAGATCCCAGGATCGTATTAGGAAGCCCAGAAAGAGGAACTGCCCTTGTCACAACCTCAGGCCACATTGCCAGTCAATAGGACATCCCACATCCCTCTCTCCTTCCCATGGTTTCCTCTGAGTCACTGAGCTGTTCTCTGCTGCACTCTGCTGTCTCTGGTCTCTGGGAAAGGGGTCCACATTCCCCTGGTTCTCCTCCCTCTGGGGCTCACTGGATCATACATTGTAACTTCCCTGCAAGTAAGTGGCTTCCACAGCCATTCTTGTGAGGGTAGTTGAGGGCATCATCACTTCTGGGCTGCCAGAGGGGATACATCCAAGTTCTTTCTTTCCTTCATGTGTGGTCACCTTGAAATGTGGGATGCTGTCTATCAGCCTGGGTCCTCAAGTGGCCTTAATGGCAGTTAGTAGTAATGCAGAAAACTGAAATGGCTTGGGCAGTTTCAAGGCCTGGAGAGACAGGGATTTCTGTTACAGAGCATAGCCTGTCCCTGTTGACTGACAGATGGCATTAACAGACTTCCTCTCCGAGGACATGTCACACTTCCTGGTTTTAGCCATGGGCCTTCACTTTCACTCTATCTTAGAGTCCTCATTGACAGGATGTCATGGTTCACCCTGGACAAACATGCCTTGAGATTGTGGAGATCTTCAGCATGGGGGGCCTAGGGTCCATAGAAGGAAGAGAGAGAAGGAGAGAATACAAATGGCCACTATCAATATATTAAAGAACAAATAATTTCACACCTTCACTGTTTTGTTTCAAATTCCAGCACACTATTCCCTCATATAGCTCATTTAAATTTTATGCAGTCACCCTGTTCACATGCCACAGCTTCTCAGGTTTATAAACATCACCATCTCTACAATAGAAACAATTGGGTTTGGAACTAATCCAGGTCCATTGCTTCTTTAAAAAAATCCTGTCTTCCTCAGACTATTAGTTTTTATGACTATCACCTTTTGGAATCCATTAACTTCTTACTATTAGGAGAGATGGTAAATACATTCAATCATACACATTTCCAGAGTGTAATGTATTTTATTTCATTCAAACTTTTTATCAACCTCCAGAGGTTAAGTATTATATCACTTTTAGAACTGTGAGGTTAGGTGCTTTCCTAAGATCACATAGCTTGGTGGTGGTAGAATTGGGATATGAATCTACTTCTGACTTCAAACTGAGGTCTTGTTTTGTATGGTGCTTCCCTGCAAGAAGATGTTGTTTTGTTTTGGTGGAAGAAGAGAGCTTTTATGGAAAACAGAGGTGCAAACACATCCATTTCTTATTTTCTTTCTAACTCTTTATGCATTGCAAACATTGATGAGTCTTAAGAATGTATCTGACCCTTTTTTGCCCCTGGGAAAGAATATAAGCTAAATATTCTCTGTTAAGAGGCAGAGAAAAAGAGCAGAGTAGATATTTAGTCTTTCTAAAGCCTTTGGCGAAGACCAGATCTCCTGATACCCAAAGAAGTTAACAGAGCTATTCATGGATACCTAAGTTAAAATATATAAAATAGATTCCAAAAGTTATTTTTTACAAACTTTCCAGGTAGTTTTAATAAACAGTTGTTTATCAAACTTCTGAATTCACTGGTTTCTAAAACAAGCCTTAAACCAAATTCTGAAACTTAGGAAACTCTTAAGAACCACATAACCTAGTCCAAAAAGTTATTTCAAAGTGTCTTAGAATCACTTTTCAGATTATAGAAAGCAATACAATTTTCTCAGGACAATTCCACATTTTACTGAACTCATTTCTACCTACCCCATACTACATATAACAGAGGCTGTAGAATAAGTTCATTTTTATTTACATAGCACCAAATATAACTCTCAACTTATGAAAGAACTTATGAAAAAGATCAGAAACTTTCAGAGTACCTAAAATTATTTCTTGGTGCCAGGGACTGAACCCAGGTACTTAAACACTGAGCTATAGCCCCAGATTTTTTATTTTTAATTTTGAAACAGGAACTATCTAAGTTGGTGAGACTGGCCTCAAACTTTCAATCCTTCTGCTTCAGTCTCAGTTACTGGGATTACAAGTGTAGATCACCACATCCAGCACAGAGTATCTAAAATATAAACATTAAGCTTCTTATACATATTTTTCTCCTTACATGAAAAGTACTAAGTAAGTTACACTTAAATGCCTTATGTTTTTTTTTTTTTAATTTTTTATTGTTGGCTGTTCAAAACATTACATAGTTCTTGATATATCATATTTCACAATTTGATTCAAGTGGGTTATGAGCTCCCATTTTTACCCCATATACAGATTGCAGAATCACATCAGTTACACATCCATTGATTTACATATTGCCATACTAGTGTCTGTTGTATTCTGCTGCCTTTCCTATCCTCTACTATCTCCCCACCCCTCTCCTCTTCTCTCTCTGCCCCCTCTATTGACATTCGTTTGTCCCCCTTATATTATTTTTCCCCTTCCCCTCACTTCCTCTTGTATGTACTTTTGTGTAACTCTGAGGGTCTCCTTCCATTTCCATGCATTTTCCCTTCTCTATCCCTTTCCCTCCCACCTCTCATCCCTGTTTAATGTTAATCTTCTTCTCATGCTCTTTGACCCTACTCTGTTCTTAGTTACTCTCCTTATATCAAAGAAGACATTTGGCATTTGTTTTTTAGGGATTGGCTAGCTTCACTTAGCATAATCTGCTCTAATGCCATCCATTTCCCTGTAAATTCTATGATTTTGTCATTTTTTAATGCAGAGTAATACTCCATTGTGTGTAAATGCCACATTTTTTTTATCCATTCATCCATTGAAGGGCATCTAGGTTGGTTCCACAGTCTAGCTATTGTGAATTGTGCTGCTATGAACATCGATGTAGCAGTGTCCCTGTAGCATGCTCTTTTTAGGTCTTTAGGGAATAGACCGAGAAGGGGAATAGCTGGGTCAAATGGTGGCTCCATTCCCAGCTTTCCAAGAAATCTCCATACTGCTTTCCAAATTGGCTCCACCAATTTGCAGTCCCACCAGCAATGTACAAGTGTACCCTTTTCCCCACATCCTCGCCAGCACTTGTTGTTGTTTGACTTCATAATGGCTGCCAATCTAACTGGAGTGAGATGGTATCTTAGGGTGGTTTTGATTTGCATTTCTCTGACTGCTAGAGATGGTGAGCATTTTTTCATGTACTTGTTGATTGATTGTATGTCCTCCTCTGAGAAGTGTCTGTTCAGGTCCTTGGCCCATTTGTTGATTGGGTTGTTTGTTATCTTATTGTCTAATTTTTTGAGTTCTTTGTATACTCTGGATATTAGGGCACTATCTGAAGTGTGAGGAGTAAAGATTTGTTCCCAGGATGTAGGCTCTCTATTTACCTCTCTTATTGTATCTTTTGCTGAGAAAAAACATTTTGGTTTGAGTAAGTCCCATTTGTTGATTCTAGTTATTAACTTTTGTGCTATGGGTGTCCTATTGAGGAATTTGGAGCCCGACCCCACAGTATGTAGATCGTAGCCAACTTTTTCTTCTATCAGACGCCGTGTCTCTGATTTGATATCAAGCTCCTTGATCCATTTTGAATTCACTTTTGTGCATGGCGAGAGAAAGGGATTCAGTTTCATTTTGTTGCATATGGATTTCCAGTTTTCCCAGCACCATTTGTTGAAGATGCTATCCTTCCTCCATTGCATGCTTTTAGCCCCTTTATCAAATATAAGGTAGTTGTAGTTTTGTGGATTGGTTTCTGTGTCCTCTATTCTGTACCATTGGTCCACCCACCTGTTTTGGTACCAGTACCATGCTGTTTTTGTTACTATTGCTCTGTAGTATAGTTTGAAGTCTGCTATCGCTATACCGCCTGATTCACACTTCCTGCTTAGCATTGTTTTTGCTATTCTGGGTCTTTTATTTTTCCATATGAATTTCATGATTGCTTTCTCTATTTCTACAAGAAATGCCGTTGGGATTTTGATTGGCATTGCATTAAACCTATAGAGAACTTTTGGTAATATCGCCATTTTGATGATGTTAATTCTGCCTATCCATGAACAGGGTATATTTTTCCATCTTCTAAGATCTTCTTCTATTTCTCTCTTTAGGGTTCTGTAGTTTTCATTGTATAAGTCTTTCACCTCTTTTGTTAGGTTGATTCCCAAGAATTTTATTTTTTTTGAAGGTATTGTGAATGGAGTGGTTGTCCTCATTTCCATTTCAGAGGATTTGTCGCTGATATACAGGAATGCCTTTGATTTATGCGTGTTGATTTTATATCCTGCCACTTTGCTGAATTCATTTATTAGCTCTAATAGTTTCTTTGTAGACCCTTTTGGGTCTGCTAGGTATAGAATCATGTCATCTGCAAATAGTGATAATTTAAGTTCTTCTTTTCCTATTTTGATGCCTTTAATTTCTTTCGTCTGTCTAATTGCTCTGGCCAGTGTTTCGAGAACTATGTTGAACAGAAGTGGTGAGAGAGGGCATCCCTGTCTTGTTCCAGATTTTAGGGGGAATGCCTTCAATTTTTCTCCATTCAGAATGATGCTAGCCTGAGGCTTAGCATAGATTGCTTTTACAAAATTGAGGTATGTTCCTGTTATCCCTAGTTTTTCTAGAGTTTTGAACATAAAGGGATGCTGTACTTTGTCGAATGCTTTCTCCGCATCTATCGAGATGATCATATGGTTCTTATTTTTAAGTCTATTGATGTGGTGAATAACATTTATTGATTTCCATATATTGAACCAGCCTTGCATCCCAGGGATGAATCCTACTTGATCATGGTGCACAATTTTTTTGATATGTTTTTGTATCCGAGTGGCCAGAATTTTATTGAGGATTTTTGCATCTCGGTTCATTAGAGATATTGGTCTGTAGTTTTCTTTCTTTGAAGTGTCTTTGTCTGGTTTAGGTATCAGGGTGATGTTGGCCTCGTAGAATGAATTTGGAAGTTCTCCCTCTTTTTCTATTTCCCGAAGTAGCTTGAAAAGTATTGGTATTAGTTCCTCTTTAAAGGTTTTGTAAAACTCTGCTGTATACCCATCCGGTCCCGGGCTTTTCTTAGTTGGTAGTCTTTTAATGGTTTCTTCTATTTCCTCGATTGATATTGGTCTGTTTAGGTTGTCTATATCCTCCTGACTCAATCTGGGCAGATCATATGACTTAAGAAATTTATCTATGCCTTCACTATCTTCTAATTTATTGGAGTATAAGGACTCAAAATAATTTTTGATTATCTTCTGTATTTCTGAAGTGTCTGATGTGATATTGCCTCTTTCATCCCGTATGTTAGTAGTTTGAGTTCTCTCTCTTCTTCTCTTCGCTAGCATGGCTAAGGGTCTGTCGATTTTGTTTATTTTTTCAAAGAACCAACTTTTAGTTTTGTCAATTTTTTCAATTGTTTCTTTTGTTTCGATTTCATTAATTTCAACTCTGATTTTAATTATTTCTTGCCTTCTACTTCTTTTGCTGTTGTTTTGCTCTTCTTTTTCTAGGATTTTGAGATGAAGTATGAGATCATTTATTTGTTGGTTTTTTCTTTTTTTAAGGAATGAACTCCAAGCAATGAATTTTCCTCTTAGAACTGCTTTCAATGTGTCCCATAGATTCCGATATGTTGTGTCTGTGTTTTCATTAATCTCTAAGAATTTTTTAATTTCTTCCTTGATGTCTTCTATAACCCATTGATCATTCAGTAACCTATTGTTCATTCTCCAAGTGATGTATTCTTTTTCCTTCCTTCTTTTATCGTTGATTTTCAGTTCCATTCCATTATGATCAGATAGGATGCATGGTATTATCTCTACTCCTTTGTATTGTCTAAGAGTTTCCCTGTGACATAATATATGATCTATTTTTGAGAAGGATCCATGTGCTGCTGAGAAAAAAGTGTAACTGCTTGATGTTGGGTGGTATATTCTATATATGTCAATTAAGTCTAGGTTATTAATTGTGTTATTGAGTTCTATAGTTTCCTTATTCAACTTTTGTTTGGAAGATCTGTCCAGTGGCGAGAGAGGTGTGTTGAAGTCTCCCATGATTATTGTATGGTGGTCTATTAGACTCTTGAACTTGAGAAGAGTTTGTTTGATGAACATAGCTGCACCATTGTTTGGGGCATATATATTTATGATTGTTATGTCTTGTTGGTGTATGGTTCCCTTGAGCAGTATGTAGTGTCCCTCTTTATCCCTTTTGATTAACTTTGGCTTGAAATCTATTTTATTTGATATGAGTATGGATACTCCTGCTTGTTTCCGAAGTCCATATGAGTGATATGATTTTTCCCAACCTTTCACCTTCAGCCTATGTATGTCTTTTCCTATCAAATGCGTCTCCTGTAGGCAGCATATTGTTGGGTCTTGTTTTGTGATCCATTCTACTAGCCTGTGTCTCATGATTGGTGAGTTTAAGCCATTAACATTTAGGGTTATTATTGAGATATGGGTTGTTCTTCCAGCCATATTTGTTTATTTATGTTACTAAACATGGTTTGTTTTCCTCTTTGATTATTTTCCCCCCTTTAGTGTCCTACCTCCCACTGTTGGTTTTCATTGTTATTTTCCATTTCCTCTTCCTGTAATGTTTTGCCAAGGATGTTTTGAAGAGATGGTTTTCTAGCTGCAAATTCTTTTAACTTTTGTTTATCGTGGAAGGTTTTAATTTCATCTTCCATCCTGAAGCTTAATTTCACTGGAAACACAATTCTTGGTTGGAACCCATTTTCTTTCAGTGTTCGAAATATGTTATTGCAGGATCTTCTAGCTTTCAGAGTCTGTGTTGAAAGATCAGCTGTTATCCTGATTGGCTTACCCCTAAATGTGATCTGCTTCCTTTCTCTTGTAGCTTTTAAAATTCTCTCCTTATTCTGTATGTTGGGCATCTTCATTATAATGTGTCTAGGTGTGGGTCTCTTATGATTTTGCACATTCGGCGTCCTGTAGGCTTCTAGGATTTGGGGTTCTGTCTCATTCTTCAAGTCTGGGAAGTTTTCTCGTATTATTTCATTGAATAGATTGCTCATTCCTTTGGTTTGAAACTCTGTCCCTTCCTGTATCCCAATGACTCTTAAATTTGGTCTCTTGATGTTATCCCATATTTCTTGGATGTTCTGCTCATGGTTTCTTAACAGTCTTGCTGAGCTGTCTATGTTCTTTTCAAGTTGAAATACTTTATCTTAATTGTCTGATGTTCTGTCTTCTAAGTGTTCTACTCTGCTGGTAGTATTCTCAATTGAGTTTTTAAGTTGGCTTATTGCTTCCTGCATTTCTAGGATTTCTGTTTGTTTGTTTTTTATAACCTCTATTTCCCTGTATAGTTGATCTTTTGCTTCTTGGATTTGTTTATGTAATTCATTGTTGAAGTGATCTTTCATTGTCTGATTTTGCTGTCTGATGTCTTCCTTGAGACTCCAGATCATCTGAAGCATGTATATCCTGAATTCTTTATCTGACATTCCATCTGCTGCCTTATGTTAAAAAAAGAAAATTAGATACTTCTCACTTAAGAGAGTTGAAATTATTTAAAATGAGATGTGAGGGTAATAAATGAGCTATATATTCAATGTAAATTGTATTAAAACCCAAGTATAAAATATAAACAGAAGGGAAACTTTCCTGGAAGGGAATACATATTACCTACTTTTCTTGCCAAGGTAGGTAAAGTACATTACAAAGAAATCTAGAGGAAGACAGTTTGAGTTTTTTTCCCTTATAAATGTCAGTAAAAATAAAATCCATAGTGTCAAAATATTTAGAGTTATAACTAGAAATATATAATCCTATTTTTATGACAAGGCAGCTAGTTGAAATAAGTTAACAGAATCATTTGAATTGGTTGTCTGCATACTGAACAGGACTTATTCCTTTTCTTTAGCTTCTTTGCACATGTGAAGCATGACATAAGATATCCTGATTTACTATAAATATTTTTAGGTCAACCTTGGCAAATCACACATGGTTCAATGACATTAAAGAGGAAATTAGTTTCTGCACCTTCTTCTTTGTCTTGTGTTTCTTCCTTCTCAAACTCTTTGACATCTTCTTGACTGTGATAACTAATGCTATTTGAAGTTGATAGCTGAGAATAGTCCTCACTTTCTTGTGACTGGGATGCTTGTGTGATCTTACCATTTCCCTCAATACATGATTCTTTGGAATTATTTGCTGTAGTTTTTTTTTTTTTTTTTCACTCCAGCACATCCAACCCCTCTTCTGCCTGTGTTGAGCTTTCTAGTTTGGCTTTCACAGAATTTTCCCCTTTATCTTCAGGAAGCCAGTTCTCACAAAGGGTCCAACATCTATTGCATTGTGGTGGAAAGGGAGGATTCATTTCATTGCATGAAGTACACTTCCAATAGTCAGCTAAGGAAATTTCAGGATCTTCTTCAAATGAAGCTGTATCACTTTCCCCTGCCTGATACACAGTAACTCAATACACCTCATCATCTTCATCTGAGAGTTCTTGTCCTTCTTCACTAAGGCTATAATCTTCCGAATCAAGAGATTCAACTTCAAATTTTACACTAAATTGATCTGAAACTGAGTCCTGATCCAACCAATCACTGGAAAGTTCACTCACACCATCTTCAATATTCAGATTTGATGGAATCACTATTGATTCACTGCTACTGCTTCCTTCACAACATATTTCCCTTATTACACACAGAGCCAGGCTTTCATCAAAGGAAAGGGAAATACTATCAGATTTGTGGTGCTTTTGTCATTCACCAGATAATTCATAAGAATTTTCTTCTGTCTCACTAATTGCTCTCCTTTTAGATGAGGTAGATGGTCTAGAAACCAAACAGGAAGATGAAGGCTTCTCTTCCTGTAGTTCTAGCATAAGGCCCTTCTGATCACTCCCACCTTCAAGGTGACACCTGTTCTCACTCACTAATGTGCTTGGCATCTGATGGTTCTCTTTCATGGTGTAAGTGTCTTTTTGTGCATCAACAGACTTTAACAACTTCAAAAGCAATGGCTTTGGTCAAACCAGGGTCTCTTGTTCCAAAGCTGGAATCTGTGAGTTGCTTACAGTACCATTAGTAGAAACAGATATGCTGGTATTTCACAATGGCCTGGATCAGTACATAAAATGTGCCACATATCTGTGACCATGGGTGTCTATCTTCAATCAGGAAAAGGAATGGTTTAAATGGCCTCAGCTGTAGACAGTCAGGACTTAGCTCCTCCAACGACAGTCACTCGACAGTCTTGGAACATGTCCGAACTTGACCAGCCTGCTAAAAAACTCCAGGCTTTTTGCTTGGAGGAGGGGGAGGGGGGCCATGAAGAGTCCTTCAAGGTGCCTCAGTTTCCTTCACCCGGAGCACTTGGGCCTCAGTGACCATCCCTCTGGCAGCCCAGACCACTGGATGCTTGAACGCACTAAGTCCCACGAGAAAGGTAGTGCCTGGCAGGGGGAAAGTGACAGGAACTCGGCTAGAGGTGTAGGGCTGCCCCTCGAGTTAGGTTTCTGGCTCAATTTTCTCCCCAGAACACAGGGCTGCAGAGGCCAGCACAGAAGCCAAGCTCTGCAGTGTGCCCCCAAAGTGATTTTTTGTTCATAAGGAAAATATGGCACATATTTACTTGAATTCAAGTATCTTTTTTATAGCTTTCAGGATGTGTAAAAAGAGAAGTAAATATTTCTAAGTTTTGCCAACATTTATTTTTTTAAAGGAAAATCTATCATGATGTTTCTTTTGGCTTTAGAGAAACATACTTGGTTCTGTAAGCAGCAAATGTAACAAGTCCCATATAAAATACATTAAGAACTCAAGTTGAGATGCATTAGAACTGTTCCCTCAAAATTTTCTCTTCCATCCTGTTTCTATACAAGGTATCTTCTGCATTTTTTATATTTTGAAAATTTTCTCATCTGTAATACCAACTCCAAAGGAAGCCATAGTGTTTTTTTTTTCTGAAAATATTCTCAAAAGATGCTTCTAGAGATAAAAATAAAAAAGAATTTTTTGATGTTATATATGGGAGTCAGCAGCACTGTTATCAATTTATGGCTTAAGTTCATTCAAGAGTCCCCTAAGAGGCATAGGGTCAAACTGGTAGACAGGATTACAAACACTCTGAGAGAGTGTGGCATGAGGGAAAAGAGCTCTTAAAAATCTAGGTGTCAGGGAACGCAGTAGGAACATCTTTAATTAATGTGGTCAAAGAAGTAAATGCATAGGCTGTAAAGATAGAAGGCTCATCAACATAGTCCAAGAGCAAATCTCTTATTTTTCATATGTGGAAACTGAGTCAAAAGAGACATTATGTTTATTTGTCTTTCAGTCACCCAGCAAGTTAGCATTTCCACTCTACATCACTCCTTCTCCTCAGTTAATGCCTATCTAGCATCTTAGAGAATTAAACAACAAACTGGTTTCTCTTCACTAGTTGAGAAGCAGCAGAAAGTCTTTATAGAATACTTTCCAGCAGTGAATGATATTTTTTCATATACATATCTATGTACTTTTTTTGACAAATCTATGAACTACAGGGGAAAAAAGAAATAAGTAAGGTACTTCAATGACTAATGCTATTTTAAAATGACAAAATATTCAGAAAACTTTCAGACATGAGTAAAACAAAAGTCAACAACAAGTTGTAGTTTCCCATCACTGTCTTAAGTATTATTTTAGGTAGTACAAACTGTTACCTCAATTCTTACTTTAGAATTTCTCATGAGTATATGAGAAATCCAAATTAACTTGTTCCACAAATATACACTAAGAACTCCCATTCCTTTCATTTCCCACGGTGTAGGAGCTTTGAAGTGGATTTCAGTGCAAAAAAAGTTTCCTATAGATTTATTTGCTTGTAATTGTCATTATTTTCAGTTTCATCTAATTTTTCTAGAATAACAAGGAACATTGATTAGCCATAAGAATTAAGATAATCAAATACATCACACAGTGAATTAATACTTTAAAACAGCATTGTATAAATAATATCTCAATTTAAAGAACATTCAACAAACAAGCAAAGCCATAGGATTAAGTTGCATTTAAAATCTAATATTTTATAGGTCCTATTTGCAGCCATTTTTCCCCAAATATTTTAATTATGTACAGTGAGTGATTTTTTTTACCCATTAATATTTGTCTGACAAAAATTTTCTCAAAAAAGATAGCAAGCTATATTTTCTAAAAATTAGTTTCAAAAGGTAAATTTCCTAACTCTTGTTATTAGCCTTCAATTATTTAGATGATTAGATGATTAATTTCAAAAGCATGCTCCTAGCTTCCTGGGAAACTATTGAAGTTCTGGACCAAAGTGAGAAAGGACCTCTCTTAGGAAAATAAATAAGTGTTGGATATAACTATGTAAAAATGCAGGGAAAAGGCCTAAGAATCCATGTTTTCAAAATATATTTCCTGACAATATTTTGCTGCTAACAAGCAAATGAATTTGCTCAAAACTAGACAGCAAACAAAATAAATTTGAAACCAAAGAGATTAAATTCTTTTTCTCCTCTTTTGAACTCCCACTCATTAAACATATTCTTACTGTATTATCAATTTTAATTATTTTCCATTGATTGGGCACTTGACATATTAAGAACCTTATTGGATATAGTGAGAACTGATTCATACAGAGTACCCTAAAATAAATTAGGTTGAGTGGCAGTAACCTAGTAAGAACAGTCTCTGTTTAATTCCTGGGGTCATTTCAGGAATTGAAGAAAACTTTAGAGAAGCTAAGAAGAAAATTTAGAAAGTGACCAGAGAGTTTGTATTAGGTCACTATTTCTCAAACATTAGCAGACATCTGGATCACCTGTAGGATTTTTGTAACAGTGTAGAGTATGGAGTTCTACCCCCAGACATTTTTATCAAGCCTGGGGGAGATTCAAGAATTTTCTGTTATAATGAGTTCCTACTAGATACTGTGGTCTGGGGACCACTCTGGAGAACTCTGGTGTTAGGGAGATGGCTTTCTCGCTTTCTGGCCATTTTTACATTGTCCTCAAAGTATTCCTCTTCTGTATCAAAGTCATAATTGAACCTGTCTCCACATGGATTCTTCCTTGTGGCCCTTCTCTCAGGCAAGGAAGTGCCCTTCTTCAGGACCTTGGAGGCTTTACAGCAGCAAATAATTTGCCACTCAGCTTGCAGCTTGTATGTTTATGTTACTTATGTACTTTCTTTTCCTGAGGAGAGAAATGATTCTTAAAGAGATTTATTTTATTGCTTAACAATAAGTCAGCTGTTTAAAACTAAAGTAACTAATTTCCAGAATGTCAAGTTAAAAGAGTAGCACTGAAGCCTGAAACAGCTGCAGAGACAATTGCAGAAGTCTGTGCTCAATCAGTGGAAATCTGAAGCAGCTGAAGCAGCTTTATCTTTAAACACTTAAGTGCTTTCTTCTTTCATATAACTCGTATACTTTCAACTATATTATGATACTCTAAAAAATGCCAACATTGTCATTTCTGTATGCATTTTTAAACCAGTTCTTCTGAAGAGATGAAAGTAAATTTTCAGTCTCTAATGACATAAACTAGCCCTCCTAATATCTTGCTGTGTATAACACATGCTCCCATTCTCCAAGACCTTAAGGGAATCAAGAAAGATGCTAAGGAGGATGGAGAGGCTGCCTTTCTGTACACTCTACACTTTTCTGACTCTTAAATTGAAGGGACATTATGATTTTGGCTTGCCCTATGCAGGTTCCCTGTTCACTGGCCCTGATGTAGCTTCCCAACTGAAGTCACTATATTAAAATATCTGTATTATTTTTCTCCTGCTGCTATAATAAATTACCACCAATTTGACATCTGAAATGAATTTATTACTTCACAGTTTTGTGATTTTGTAAAATTTCACCAGGCTAAAATTCAACTTGCTGAAAGCGTGTGTTATCCTGTTTGGAGGTTCTAAGGGAGGATTTATTTCCTTGCTCATTTGCATTATTGGTAGGATTTAGTCCTTTGTGGCTATGAGCAGAAGGTTGTTCCCAGCTATATACATTCTTTGACCTTGGTCCTTGTCCTCCATCTTGAAACCAGCAAACAGAAGTTGACCATACTGTGCTTGAAATGTTTCCTCCTTTCCATCTTGTCATATCCCTCTGACCTTCATAGGAACAATTCTCTGCTTTTAAGGACTCATGTAACTAGACTCGGTCCAAGTTAATCCAGGATACTCCTTACATCTCAAGATCCATATTCTGAATCGTATCTGCAAAATTCCTTTTCCATGTAAGATAATGTATTCATTGAATATGTGTCTAGGAATTAGACATTTTGGGGCTTATTATTCTTCTTATCACACTCTTTAAATAAGGCCACCTCTAAAAATAATTATGGCATATTTATTAGTCAGCTTTTTATCACTGTGACAAAATACCTGGGAAAATCAACATAAAGGATGAAAGGTTTATTTTTAAGAGATCCTGGAGCAGGGCACAATTCCAAAGTTCTGGTCTCTCAACTAGTTTCCATCTCCTACAGTTTCCACCTCCCAACAATCCATTCAGTTATGATTCCATCAATGGAGGTGATGAAGTTAGACTCTTGTTATCCAATCACTTCCCAAATGTCTCATCTCTGAACATTTCTGCACTGGGGACCAAGATTTTGATACATGAGACATTGGGGGATATTCCAGATCCAAACTATAAAAGCATCACGACAGGAATAAACCAAGGTACATCATCACCTGTATGCAACCTAAAAGTTAAGAGTCTAAAATAAGATGGTGTGTGTGTGTGTGTGTGTGTGTGTGTGTGTATTTGTATGCTGGAGTAAACCAGTTAGCTCTATTATCAATTGGTTGAGTTAAAATAAATATTTTAATAGTTACATCTATTGACCAGGAAGTTGTGATGAAGTGCCAGAGATGAATCACACAACTGTGCCTTCAAGAAGTTTCCAGCTAGTTTTCAATAGATGCATTTATGAATGTCCAACTGCCTTCTAAATATGTTCTACTTCTATGTGAGTTAGTGGGGATATACAAACATTTGATTTCAAAGTAAGGCCACTGGTTTCAGAAGAAAAATAAATTTTCCTTGACCATGAAGGCACACAGAGAGCAGGATTATAGAAATCTATTATCTAACCATTAGGCTGACAAACCAGGCCCGTTGGGTATTGCTGAAGAGAAGATAAAATGAATGTCCTATTTAGAATATTCCTTTAATTAAGAAGTAGAATATTGTGGGTTTTGGTTTAATTAACCACACAGTACCACATTAACCTTTTCTGATGTTCTTATAAAGTTGAAACTGCCTTCCCTGTGGTAGAATTTTTTTTCAAATGCATTCTGCTCTCCTTTAGACATAAACAGATTGAAGAACAAAAAAATAAATAAATATGAAGATGCTATAGCTACTCTTTCCATTAAAAGGTAATTAAAATTTTCAAATTTTGCATATATTCATGCATGATTGCATAATGATTTAAAATGAGGCAATTAGTTCAAGATATTTATTGGTTCTAATTAGAAATGCTTGCATATTTTATAAAAATTAATGTTTTATATTTATCTTCATTTGAATAATACTGCAATATAAGACTTTATAGCTTAATAATCTTAATGCTATTAATTTGTCATAATCCTATTCATACAAGAATGACCATAATTTTGAGTTGTGCATTATATTAATATTTTTATGATCAAATTGTATCTTATGCATTTTGAAATATTTTTTTCATAAGCTGTTAAACATTTGTACAAAATTTAGGTGGTGTTTCTATATAAATGTATTTAGAGATATGTATTATTAAAAGGCATATACAAAATAGTTTAATGAATAACGATATACTTGCATGCTCATCACTAAACACAAAATAGAACATTATGAAGTACTTTAACCTTAAACTCTTTATAATTAAATAATTTAATTCTTATTTTGAATACCACATTATTTCTGCTAGATATTTAAATTTTAATTTTCATAATTGTGACTTATATGAATTACATGCAATTAAGTAATGCCAAACTTGAAAGAGATCTATGAAATAAGCCAGTTTCATTACAGGAGAAATATGATAGCAAACAAAGAAAAGTTCCTGGCAGTAGGTAAAAAAGTAGATGTGTAACCAATGTGAATCTGCAATATGTATATGGGGTAAAAATGGGAGTTAATAATCTGCTTGAATCAAATGTATGAAATATGATATGTCAAGAGCTTTATAATGTTTTGAACAACTAATAGTACAAAAAGAAAAAAATAAAGTTAAAAAATATATGGGAAAAAATAATTATGTGAAAACAAAGACCTTGAATATGAATGTACACACCCACACTGAAAATGATGTAATTTATATCAAGGGATATAAAGTTTTAGAATAAGCTTAAAATCAGGAGTGAAATACTATGTCAAAACAAATTTAATTTTAGAGATTATGAAATAAAATTTGTCAGGCTTTTAAAGTTTCAAAAAACAACTAACTAAAAATGTGTATTTACCAAAGAATGTGTTTATGTAATGAATGTAATTATGAAGGAATTAAAATTTCTTTTCATTAGTTTAGCATCCCAGAT
>NW_026694132.1:0-37969 GCF_021218885.2 Marmota monax | reverse complement strand
GTGGTGTGAGGCCCCAGTACATTGCAGCAGGCTGGGGACAGCCAGAATGGCCATACCTGGACTTGTAGGAAAAATAGCCTATTGGGAAAATACCCTCCTAGATCTACCAAATTTAGCCTAACACTGGCTTCTTCCAAGAGATTATCAAGAAAGGAAAAATAGAAGTAAGCAAGTTTGTCTGGCTAAGGGGTAGTGTGAGGAGAAGTGAAGACTTCAGATTGGGTAGAGCTGGATTTAGATCCCTCTTAACTGGGTGACCTTGAGCAGGGTGCAGAACTAGGTACAACCTTGGGTTTGCATCTGGTAAAGTAAAGTTGGTGAGGAGGATAAGCCAGGGGTAAAATTAAGCTGTTGAGCAGTACCTAAACTTTGGGAGCCAGGAAGGCATTTGACATGATTTCCATGCAGAAATATATTCTGAGATTAAAGTCAACCCACTTAGAGGTGCACCTTTGGAAGGCAACTGACCTGTGAGGCAGGCGGTTGAATTTACTTCATTTTTTAGATGAAGTAATAATATATGGAAGATCATAAGCCAATGTTGGGTCAGGCTTGTGAAATTATAGGCTGTTTTCAAATTTGTTTAAAGTTACATTGAGTTAAATCTACATAGTTCAAGCCTCCTGGGATATCCCCCACCTCTTGTCACACCCCCACATACAGCACTATCTACAATCCCTTACTCTTTTTAGAGTGTCACCAAATATGTCAATACATGTATGTACACATACAGAGATATACATTATGTAATACTTTGTTCCTTTTAGCCTGCTTTGGAACCTCCTGAAAATAAAATCTCTTATTCTTATGTACATTCTTTTGCAGCTTTCCCTCCTTAATTTGTACCCTTTAAGCTGAGCATCAGGAAGAAGGAAACACCAGAGAAACTCAAAGATCCGAAGGACACCAACCCTGCTCAAGTCACTCTGGAAGCTGACTAGCCTGAATGTGCCCAAAGCTTGAGGAAACATCAGCCCTGCTTCAGCCACTCTGGGTTGGATGTACAAGGTGAAAGATATACTAACCAAAAGGAAAATGGACTGTTTCACTCTTTAAGACAGCTCTTATACTGTCATTGCCACCCCTTACTTCTGTCATATACAGAGTCCTTTGTTTTGTCTTGACTCTAGGACTGATAACAATCAAACACATAGTTAATAATATCAGAAAACAAACACATGTACCAGTTCAATCCTGAAAGGGCATTGCAGTTGAGATCCAAGCTCACTATTTGGAGGATGGTTTCCATTTCTTGGTGGATTCAAAAGCTTAATTGACATAGCATGGATTATGCTATGAACTTGTTTATTGCTTCCATGTTTGTTTCCTCTTTACATTAAAACTAGTGGTTCTACAATAGAAGCAGGTTTTTTTTTTTAAAAGAGAAACAACTATGATATTACATTATATAAAGCTTTAAGCCAAGAAGAAATAATGCCCTTTGACTTAGAGGATTAAATAATGAGCATCAAAGTGGGTAATGCTGTAGTTCCCCAAAGACTCCCACCTTAATTGTAACACACAAGTCTCTCTCCTAATCAAGAAGAGATTATTTTAAGAAGTCAGCAAAATTTCCAGAGCACTCATTGTGCTTTGAGCTTCTTTTTGTTGTAAAGGCCAGGTTTCTCTTTCTTGTAAGAGTTAGGACTGCAGGGCTGGGGTTGTGGCTCAGTGATAGAGCACTTGCCTAGCACATGTGAGGCCTGGTGTTCAATTCTCAGCACCACATAAAAATAAAGGTATTGTGCTCATCTACAACCTAAAAAAAAAGTCTCCAATCAAGTTTGTTGATGTGCGAAAATTTCTGTTTTCTGTGTAAAAAATTGTGAAACCTCTGTCCAACCTATGAATGTGGAACAAAATTAAGTTATATTAAACATTGTGCTGTGTAACCACCCACTGAAATCTTAGAGAATTTCCAGACCTGGGGTCCAGAGCTTGTTTGGTGTTAGCCCCTCTGGATTGCTGCAGCTTAAATAAATCTGCTTCCTCCAAATTCCTCAGGTGTCCAGACTCATCTTTCCTGCATCAATGCCTGCTTGAAATGCTAGAATGTCCTAATTCTTGAAGGGCCTGAAGAGACAGTCTCTCAGACTCTGTCACAGTATGAATTCTAGGAAAAGTAATTCATCACAATGAAACTAAATTTAGGTTTCATTATAGGGACTTCCTGGATGTAATATCAAAGTTGCATGATAAAACTTGTATACGTCTATTGAGTTTCCATAGTATATTCCATAAAGATATATAAATGATATATTTGAAAAAAATTAATTTTTTATTTAATTCAAAAGCTTAATTGACATAGCATGGATTATGCTATGAACTTGTTTATTGCTTCCATGTTTGTTTCCTCTTTACCTTAAAACTAGTGGTTCTACAACCCCAGCCCTGCAGGCCTAACTCTTACAAGAAAGAGAAACCTGGCCTTTACAACAAAAAGGAGCTCAAAGCACAATGAGTGCTCTGGAAATTTTGCTGACTTCTTAAAATAATCTCTGGGAGAAAATATGTTTTGTGAGAAATTTAAAGCCTTGCTTGCATTTTGTATTGTTTTAAATATTATGCTATAATAATATTATATTTTATTATTTCATTTTTAAATCTGAAAAAGACATCAGAATTTTGTACCATCATATTGTCAAAAAGGGAAAATTTTATTGATTAGAACATATGCTTTCCTCTTTCTAGAGCTAACAGTTGAATTAAAGCTTTGCACCAGACACCAAGTCCATCAGAACCTCAGTCTGGTGAAACCACATCTTGGTGCCTGCCCAGGCCAGTGCCCATGTGTGCCTGGCTCTTTGCCACCCAATAGATATGAGCCCTGACCGAGGGTGGTGGGACCTGAATTCCAACCCCCTTAATGCTTATGTTCGGGCCACTTGGACAGCTGTGCTCTGCTTTAATTTCTTCTCTGTGAGGACTTGTGTCCAATCTGCCCACGGGGCTGTTGAAGATCAGTGAAGAACTTCACCAAGTTTTAGGAAGCCTGGTTGCTGTACAGTGTGAGGAGGGACATCCTGACAAAGGTAGCTCTGTGACTGACCCCCACCCTCTACCTGCTTTCCTTCATGGTCTGTGTGGAAGGCAGGGGGATTTTGTTCATCTGCCATGTGGTCTGCCAGCTCCAAGGCAAAGGGACCCTCCTCTGACCTCTACCTGCCAAACCAAAGAAGGCCATTGTCAGTTCTCTCAGTGGGTGAGAGATGTTAGATCGCAGATAGTAGTGAGCACTGAAATGCAAACAAATAACAGCCAATGTCATGGGTTTTCTTTATGTTGCTCTTAAGGCTTTCTTTAAATTACTTTTAAGGCAAGTGGGTAGACAGATAATGCAGAAAAACAACAGGTACACAAATAATCAGAACAAAGAGAGTCAATTAAGAAATACACCAAGAAAGATTTATGGGGCTATTACTAACTCTTGTCAGGGTCATTTAGGGTCATTGTGAAGCTAGAAATTATGGTCATAATTGTCTCAATAAATTTCAGAAGAGAAATTTTCTTAGCATTACAGGAGAAAAAAGTTAAGTTCTTTCTGGTCATTGACCCCAATACTCACACTAACATAGTATTTACTTGTAAATGAAGCCCCCCACTTAATATGAAGGACAATACGACAGTTCTGGAGAAGAACAACTAAGTAAAAACTCTACCCCTTGACATGAAGGAGTTGAACACCTGATTGTCAAAAAGTGGTGAATGTGGACCCAGTTCCCAGGGCAACCATAAAATACCAATGAATTTGGAGACAGCACTCTTTCCTTCATTGTTCTCTGCTGGGAGTGAACCACTGTTTGGAGAATGCTCTTTGTTTGAGCCTTACTTTATTTTTACTTTAAGAAAAAGTTATCTTGCATTATCTTTGGTTTCTGACTTCAAATTTTCTTTCTTTGGAACACAAGACCTGAGGTTTGGAGTTTCAACTCCCCATTCTCCAGCGACATCTAATCAAGTGCCTTGAATCAGATTGACAGCCAACTACAGGAAGGAATTTAAACTTCACCTTATTCCTCTCCCAGCTTTGGTTGAGATTATGTCTAACTTAGCCTCTGATATCTTACAGTTTGCTTTAGTTTCTCTGTCTACACTTTTCCTCTGCTGAAACCTCTTCCATATGTCACACCCATGCTTTGTCTAATGTCATTTATGTTGTCACTGTTCATCTTTTTTTCCTCTTTATAACAGTGACATTTTTTTCCTGCTGACATATAGATGTACACTTTCTCTTGCTTTTTGTGGCATTCTTTTGAGCAAGGCCATCAGAGAGGCAATGAGGCTCCACTGTTATGGCTGTTGCTTTACGGTGTCCCCCTGTCTCTCTTCAGTAATGGGCATCACACCACCATTTTTATAGGTTACTTCCAGAATCTGGAGGGCAACGAGTTCACCACGTTTATCTACTTACAAATCTTCTCATGGGGCACTAGTTGAAGATCCCTCATAGCTAAGAAATATATTCTCAGTTGGTATCTTTTCTTCACCAAAGTGGTAGTTATGGTCCTTATTCTATAGTGCCTTTGCATGGACCCCATGTCCCCTCACATTTATTATTCCAAAGGAAAGCCAAGGAATACAATGATTCTTGCTCTTTTCTATGTCAGTAATCCTGTTGTTATTTTTGGACTATCTATGTTTCCAATAGAGTGACACAAAAACTCTTGCTCCCCTCACCCACTTTTCAATATCATGCCCATCCTACTCTGATGAGGCCTTTCTAGTCAAATGAGTCAAAACATTACTGGACTAGGGACCTCCAAACCACACCTTCCTTCCTCTCAACAATGTACCTAACACTCATCTGTCAATATCAAATTCTCCCACTCTCCTCTGTACCCACCATTACCTGCTCCCATTCCCACAACCCTGGTTTCCCTCATCATGAGTCTGTCCCTATTTAGCCTACTACCAGTTTATACACATTACAAGAGGAAAATGGAGAATATTGACTGGTAAGAATGCAGGTAACTTTTTCTATGCAAGATCTAAAACAGGCCCAACAGGATTTAGGAAGATTTGCTATATTTATCTGATGACCCTGATAAATATATAGAGGGATTCAAACTTAGGCCTTGAGGTAATCTGGAGAGATATAACAATAATTTTGAGTCAAACTCTAACAGAGACCTCAGTTTGCTAAGGTTTGGAGGATGATTTATATTTTCCTAACACTTTATACCTTGTGGGCCCTTCTGCTGTTCAAACTGAGCATCCTCATTGGAGTTATGATGAATCACTTTGAAGGTGATACAGATATCACCTGATCATTTGTCTCAAGGCAGCACTTAAAAATAATAGGATGAAACCTATTCTATGACATTGGCATCAATTGATCAGGGGTTGGGGTGAAATCCCAGGACTTTTGTAGAAATATTGAAGGAAGGCTTAGTAAAATATAAATTCTTAGATCCTGCATCTCTTGAAAGGCAACTTATTTTAAAAGATATATTTATTCTTCAATTTGCCCCAGATTTTAGAAATTACAAAATTGGTAGCAGGCCCTGGGACTTCCCTTAAAGTTAGCCATGCAGGTCTTTTATGATCAAACCAGGAGGAAACATGAAGGGACCTGAGAAAGGAGAAAAGAGGGCCAAGAGACCAATACAATTATTGACTGCAGCTCTTCATGGCCACCCTCTTTTCTTCCCCACAGAACCCTTGAGCCTCTGTAGGTGTCTGTCATCATTACAGAAAGTGAGGGCACTAGAAGAAAATCTGCCCAATTAAGGGCAGGCTTCCAAAGACTTCTTGCCCTGTATGTGGCAGGAGAAGCCACTGGAAAGTGAAGCACATGCCTGAACCCCTGTGGCTGGGGAGGCTCAGGCAGGAAGATTGTAAGTACAAAGCCAGCCTCAGCAAAGTAGCAAGGCCCCAAGCAATTCAGGAAGACCCTGTCTTTGAATAAAATATAAAAATGGTTGGGGATGTTGCTTAGTGGTGAGTTTCCCCTGACTTCAATCTCTGGTAACCCCTACCATAAAAACCAGTTTTGCATTCCCCAAAAGATGCTCTGTCCTCACCACCCTTGCCATGGAGAGAAGTTTTTAGTTTGGGGTTTTCTAGCACTTTCTGGTGGAGGAAATTTCTGGTTTTTGGAACAGCTCAATGTATCTAATATTTCTATGTCTCTTGGTATATCAATTTTATGGTGATAGTTGTATCTTGTTGTTTTTCTCATGGGGCATTTGCCTCTAAATGATTTCCTCTATTTCAGATATTGAGGCCCCCTGGATAGAGCTTAACTCATAATCAAGAGCATTTCACTGACAGCAAGTATGGGAGATACCTACCCTTATCAGCAGAAAGTAGGTATTAGTCACCCTTGTCCCAGATATGATTTATGGTCTTGAACCTTGGCAGGGGGTATTAGGTAGCAGTTAGTAGTGACCAGTGAAATGCAAACCAATAACATGGCAAGGTCATGGGTTTCCTTTAAAGTTACCTTTATGGTTTTCTTTACATTACTTTTAAGGCAAATGGGTAAACAGATAACTTACAGAAAAACAACAGGTGTGGAAACCTTAAAGAATAAACAGGTAAAAGAGGGCCAATCAAGATATATATCCAGAAAGAAAGATTAATGGGGGCTATTCTAACTCTTGACAGGGTCAATTGGGGTCATTGTAAAGCTAGAAATTATGGCCATAGTTGTCGCAATATATATCAGAAGAAAAAATTTCTCAGTAGTGCAGGGGCTGTAAGGTGAATTCTGCCTTGTCATTAACCTGAATATTTGTATTCAAAGAAAACTGACTTGTAGATGAAGTCCTCTGAACAGGAAGGCCACCATGACAGTTCTGGAGAGGACCAACTAAGGTCAAAACTCCACCACCCAACACGAAGGAGGAGAACACCATATTGGCAAAGAGTGCTGAAGGTAGACCCAGTTCTCAAGGCAACCACAAAACACCAAAAAATTCAGAGATAGCACTGTTTCCTGTTGTTCTTTGCTGGGAGATGACCTACCCTCTTGTTAGTGCTCTTTGTTTGAATCTTAATTTAGTTTTACTACTAATAAAATTCTCTTTTCTGGTTTTCAGTGACTGACTAAAAGTCTTATTTCTTCAGAACAGAAGAACTGGGGTTTGGAGCTTTAGCCACCCCCCCCCCCAGTCTCCTATGACAGGAGAGACTCCTGGCCATCTTTGGCAAGGAGAGTCCCCAGTAGGAAATAGGAGATTTGAGGTGATGCCGAGATAGGTTTTCTTGAAAAGGTGGGGAGCTCTGCCCTGAGCTCTCAGAAGTCTCCAAGAGTTGGGTTCCACTGAGCAGCCTGGTTCCAGCACAGCTGAGATGTGGGTAGGTGCCAGCTGTGTAAGAATCTTCACTCCAAGGTTCTGGCTACCTTATCTCTAAGCAGGCCAGCCCCTGGATGTGTGGCAGTGAATCCCTGAATCTGCCAAACAGAAACCTCTTGAGATATGGGAAAAGAGACACAGTTGTTGGCCAGTTGGTGGTGTTTCCTCTGTCCCTCATGGGCAGTGTTTTGCAATAGATTGTCTTGCCTGGCTTCTCTATGCATATAGTACTAGTTTATAACCCAAAGGATTGCAGGGGTCAGGTATCCCAGTCCAGAGGATTGTGGGGTGCCCATAACAACCAAATCTTTTTAGGAGAAATATACCAGTCCAGTCTCAGACAGGAGTAAACATCAAAGGAGATTTGCAGTGCCTTTTCTTCATGGTTCCCATAGGCCCACTCTCACTTCTGTAGCCAGGCCTCTCACACCTGCCCTGTCCCCATGAAAATAGATGCTTCCTGTGTCTCCTCCCTTCCCTTCCCCTCCAAACTCCCCCCAATGTTACAAGTCATCCAGAAGGATAGCCTCACATTAAGACACAGAGTGCACACAAGCCAGACAGCACAACTGTCCATCAACAGAATCAGGATGCATAGCTTATGAGACTCTCAGGCACAAAATTTAATGCAGGAACAGTGAGTAAACAGGCTACATACACCCAGAAGATGACTCACAAAATACTGAGTGGAAAGAACAAAATGTGCTCTATGTTCCCATCCTTAGAGACCTTCAAAACCAGGAGACATACAATTACTCTTTGGGGTGTGAGGACACGGTAATGAGAAAATCCAGGGCCAAGGCCACCTTAGGGATGTAGCAAGTAGGTCAGGAATAATATGTGTGTGATTCTATGGTGCTGGGGATGCTGTAGGTTCTGACTGGGGAGGTGGGTGTCAGCCCACTCATTTATAATTCATCAGTCTTCACAGATACATTTCATGTACTTTGCATATGTATTTTATTTCACAAAGATCACACAAAAATAAGCCATCCCACTTTAGGCCTGTGTTGGTCTTCTCAGGGCACTGGACCACTCATGTCTTGCTCAGATGGTCTTAGTGGGGAAGATAGGGTGGGGAGCTGCCAGGGCCAGAGGACAAACAACTCAGGTGGCCCTGAGCCAAGGAACCTTCTAATACCACTTTCATTCCTTCCCCTGGGGTTTCCTCCTGCCCTCTGCACTGCCATACATTTGCTCCATACCCCCAGTGTTCTGTTGTGTTGACCTGGGAACCTGGCTTCCTGACTCTGTCAGGCCTGCCTGGAGTGGCATTTTCTGACCAAGTTCTGTTTCTTATAAAGGATTGGCTCTGGTGAAGCAAGCACACCAGCATCCATGATTAAAGGACTCTCCGGAGTGGTATTTTAGTGTGAATTTACTCACTTACTTAAAGCTGACTATGTATGAATATATCAGTTATATAATGATGGGAACTCCATCTCCTTGTCAGGCCCCTCATTAGGTATACAAGGTCAGAATACTTGTCCTTTTGGAGAGGACAGGTATGAGAAGACAGATTCATGTGATGAATGCTGCAGAGCAGTCTGGGGGCCTGTGAGAGCCATCACTGAGCACAGCAGAAAAGGGATCCCTAAAGAAGTGATATTTAGCTGGGCACAATGGCAAACATCTATAATCCCAGTGGCTATAGAAGCTGAGGCAGGAGGATGGTGAGTTTAAAGCCAGCCTCAGAAATTATAAGACACTAAACAACTCAGTGAGATCCTGTCTCTGAATAAAACTACAAAATAGGGCAGAAGATGTGGCTCAGTGGTTGAGTGCCCCTGAGTTTAATCCCTGGTTTAAAAAAATGATGTTTACAGGAAATCAATAAACCTTAAATTATACTACAAGTAACAAAAACAACATGGTATTCACACCAATACAGACATATAGATTAATGGTACAGAATCGATGGCACAAAGACAAATCCACATAAATTCAGTTATCTCATACTAGACTAAGTTGCCAAAAACATATATTGGAGAAAAGATAGCATCTTCAACAAATGGTGCTGGAAAAATGGAAATGTATATGTAGCAAAATGAAATTAAACATGTTTCTCACCCTGTGAGAAACTCTACTCAAAGTGAACCAAGAATTTACACACTAGAAGAGAGAACCTGTGCCTAATAGAAGAAAAAGTAGGCTCAATTCTTCACCACTTTGGCTTAGGAGCTGACTTCCTTAAGATTCCTAAAGCATGAGAAGTAAAATCAATAATAAATAAATGGGATGGAATTAAACTAAAAGGTTTCTTAATAGCAAAGGAAACAATCATTAAGATGAAGAGAGAGTCTACAGAATGTGAGAAAATAGTTATCATATGCATAATCTCCAGGATATATAAAGAACTCAAAAATCTTTACACCTAAAAACAAAATAATCCAGTCAATATATGTGCAAAGGAAATGAACAGACATGTCAGAGAAGAATAAATATAATCAACAAATATATGAAAAAATGTTCAACATCTCTAGAGACTAGAGAAATGCGAATCAAAATTCCTCTAAGATTTTATCTCACCCCAGTCAGACTGGCAACTATCAAGGATATCAGCAACAACAAATTTTTTTGAGGATGTGTGGAAATAGGTACACTCATACAGGGCATGTGGGGCTGGAAATTGGTGCATCCATATGGAAAGCAGTATGAATATTCTTCAGAAAAAAATGGAATGGAACCACCTTTTGACCCAGTTATCTCACTTCTCAGTTTATATCCAAAGTAACACAGCAACATCAAAGTTTACAGCCGTTCAATTCGCAATATCTAAACCATGGAACCAAACTAGGTGCCTTTTAACAGATGAATGGATAAAGAAAATGTGATATATATATATATATATATATATATATATATATATATGTGTGTGTGTGTGTGTGTGTGTGTGTGTGTGTGTGTGTGTGTGATGGAATATTACTGAGCCAAAAAGAATGAAATGATGGAATTTGCTGGTAAATGGATACAGCTGGAGAATACTATGCTAAGTGAAATAAGCCAATCCCAAAGAACCAAAGGCCAAACGTTTCCTTTGATATGTAGATTCAAATTCACAGTAAGGGAAGGTGTCTAGGGAAGCACAGAGACACTTTAAATTAGATACAGGGGAATGAAAGGAGGAGGGGGTATAGAAGTAGGTGGGTTAGGAGAATAAATCACACATTATTACCTCATGTGTAAATATGAAAACACAACCACTGTAATTTTATGTCATATGCAGTCAGAAAAATGAGAAGTTATACTCCATGATACATGAAGTGCCAAAATCCACTCTACTCTCATATGTAACTAATTAGAACAAAAAAGGCAATATATTTGAATACGATAAAAAAAAAAACTTAAGATATTTTCACTGGTCCTTTTAGTGACTATGACCCTACATGCTGCACCTATGGGCCAGAAGGGTTAGTTGGCCCTTTTTCTAGAGAGTCCACTATCTGTACAGGAAGGGGAGGCCTGGTAAGCATGTTGCTGGAAGGATTTCAACTACAGTTGTCAAACTGAGGGCTGAAAACAGTGCCTAGGCCTGCAGGATTTGCAGAGTCATTGAAAATTGAGTGGAGTCCTTTAGGAATTTATAGCCCGTGTCCATTCTCTACACCAGCCCCTAATATACACCATGGCCAATCAGAGTTCCATGTGTGGCATAGATAGCATTTTGTATTATTGATAGACTTGTTTATTTTCTAACTTTTGAAATATCATACATATATTTTTTTCAAAATCACTAAATCAAGATAATTAGAATTCTCATTACCTAATTCATTACCTAATAATGAAAATAATACAATCAGAAAGTTCCTCTAATTTGTTAAACCTTAGTAGGAACCATTATGAACAGCACCAGCAGCAATGTTCACACAGGCACATCTAAAACAAGGGACCACTTTAACAGGACATATTTTAACTCCAGAGTTGTAAACTTGAAACTGTAATTTGGGAGTCTTGGAGGAAAGAAACAACTTCTGACCTCCTTGTGGTTCTTCTTCAGATAGGCCAGCTCTTCAGTCAGGTTCTCAATCTGCATCTCCAGGTCACCTCTGGCCAGGATCAGCTCATCCAGTACCTTGTACAGGCCAATGATGTCAGACTCCAGTCTGGCATACAGCCAGGTCATTCTCATACCTGAAAATTTGTTTAGGGATTTAACACAATGAGTTGGACAAGGCCAACATTTCCAATGCTGGCAGAAATGATCTGGAAAAATAAAGGGAGACATGGAAAATGAAGTCCTAATATACTAATAGCTTACAACTATATTTTCGACACAAAATCAAGTGGTAATATTAAATGCTTTTTTATTAAGAGTTAAAAAAGTGTTACATTTAAACTATGACCTGAGGATACAAAAGCAAGGATGATGGTAAAGCCCTACTCTCATTTCAAGTTCTGTAATAACACTTAAAGATAAGTAGTATTATTCTCACTTTATTGAAGAGGAAACTGAGGTTCAGTGAAGTCACCCAGCTAATATGTGCAAAAGGAAGACTCAAACTTCTGTCTGCATGGTGCAAAAGGTAAGAATTGAAAAGTGTGTTGTCAGTCATGGCCAGGAATAATGGTGGCATCCATGGAAAGTACCTGTTTTGGCTAAAGAGAGACACTGATAGTAGAAGTGATAGGATATTAGAGAGGTGTCAGAGATGACTCCCTGTTTCTGCCTTGATCAATGAGGAGGACAGTGATTAAAAATTACCAAGGTAGAGAAATGGGAGGAGTAGGTTAGAGGAAAAAAAATGATTTATCTAAATTAATTTATCTAAATTTGATGCATTGTACTTCATTAAAAATAAGAAAATAATGTGTGCTTGTGTGTGTGTGTGTGTGTGTATCAAATAAACACACACACAAATACATATATAGTTGATTCAATGGAAACACAATGGGGATAATTCCCTGCCCAGAACTCCTGCCTTGTGTCTACCCCTTCTTCAATCCCAGCAGGCTCTTGCATATTAGATCCTTTCTTCCTTCCAATATCCTCCTGTCATTATCTATTTTCTGATCTTTGGGCCCTCTAGTACCCAACTCCAGGCACATCAGGACCAGAAGAACCACTAGGGAGGAATCTCCCCAAAATTTTCTTAAATGCTTTGTCATTTCATGAGATAGGCACAAATTGCAAACCTAAATCAATTACCATATAATCAAAGCAAATTATTTCCTAGTATAGTTATATTTGAAACTAATGTCTGCTCCCTGCCCAAATACCACTATCTTTAGAGGGTAAAAGAAAACAAAGTTCTTATATGTTGTTTCCTGAGTCTATTCAAAGAATCCTCTGAAGTGGAAAGAGCAACCTGTGTGGTTCCAGAAAAAGCATGTAGCTTCACATAAACCATGAACTCAAAACTTCTGCTGATGATGGTGTAGTTAATATGGTATCACACTTGGAACATCAATCTAATAAAAAGGCTAAGAGACATGAAATAATTTCATCCTTTGCAGAAAAAGTGGGAAAATATTTCCATGTTTCCAATCTGCCAGGTTCTGTTTATTACCTCTCTAAATATACATTTGTTCAAGATACAATCCGTAGATGATAAATGTCTGATTCTTTTCAATTATCAGTGGCACTACTTGGAATGCACCCATTGGGCACATTAAGTTACATAAGCTTTTCAGCATTTGAAAAGGGAATTGCAAGAGAATACTTTGTTCTTTGCAGTACTTTGCAGGCTGCAATGTTTGTCTTGGGTCAAGTCAGTGGTAATATTTCGAGTAGAAAGCACTGCTGATTTGGACCCCATCTTCTCAACACAGACCTATATATCTGTCAACTTACATCCAACTTCTCACTCAATTGCCTCCTGTGGAATATGTGGTATAATAAGCAATCCCAAATATCAGAGTCATATTTCTGAATTGTCTTTGGGTACATATTGTTTTTTTTTCTTTGATTTTGTATCTCTGTTTCTAGTCAACATTCTCCCATGTGCAATAAAAAATGATTACAACTTTGCTAAGAATCTATTTCAGATATCCAAAAGTAAAAAAAAAATAAAACAAACAAACAAACAAAGTACAAACTGTGGTTTTCAACATCACATCAGGTCTTTCTTCCTTTGCAGCTCAAAGGTAGTAGAGTTGGACTGTGATTTATTTGGTTCTTGGTGACTATTCTGGCCCACAAGGTAAGACAGTTTATGGGTATAGTGACAAGGAGCAGGAACTCAGATGATGCCCTTTAGTATAGAAAAAAAAAATTTATACTTTACATCTCAAACTTACATTAACATTCTCTAAGTTTACACTGTCATAGATATCAATTCAGAGGTTGAAATTTGCTCAGTTTTGAACAACACATTTTAGAGATCTGAAGGCAAATCAGTAACAAAATACTCACTGCAAATTGTAGTTCTTGTGGTACAGTTTGTAAGTTAAACTCTGTCCTGTATCCAGGTCCAAGCAGATGGTGTCATAGAAAACATCAATAATGAGCAGAAGTAAAGTACCAGATTTTGAAGACTGATTCACAATGTAAAAATCATAAGTGGAATTACAGAACATGGGTGTGTCAGCTTATTTCAGAGAAGAAATATGGTAATCCTAGTATCAGAAGAAAATTTTTCATTTGCTGATTTACAGAAATGTGATTTATAGACAGATTTAGAAGCCTGTCTAACTAACAATGATTTGATAAAGCAAATCCATAAAGGGCAATTAAGTGCAGGCAGAAAATAAGTCTCCTGAGATTGAAACTTGAAATGTAGGTACTGATGCTTAGGGAAAGAAATAGAATTGGCATATTTGCATGGCAATAGGCAATTAGATGCAAATTTCAAAGATGAGGCTTCTTGTTTCTCCCTAAGAATTGGTGGAATACACTCAAACTCAGTAAATGACATCACTAGTAAGATTAATCTATTTTCATTTGTTGTAAATACTGAATTTTATTTTTACATGTAGAGTCTTATGTAATGCGTTGGTTATTCTACTTGTGCTTTTTAAAATAGTTCTTTCCTGCATTTGACTATATTGATCCATGTTTCTTCCCTTCCTTAATGCTACTTCATTTCTTCCCTTTTATTGATATATATCATATTTTATTTCCCATTGTGATTTCACACAACTCAATTATGCAAATGAAACATCTAAGTGTAAACTTAACCAGAATCTTTTTTTTCCCCAATAACTGGGAACCTTAAAATGTTTAACTTTATAGCCCTTTCCTGTGTAAATGTTATTATACTATCAGAGATCTACCTTGTTTGTTTTTTTAAACACACTCACAACCACAGGAATGAGACTCTTTTCAAACATGAGTATTTTCATTTCATTTTCAAATATGAGTATTCATCCAAACCTCAGAGACTGTCTTTGATTATTATTCCTTCCCACATTTTTCATACAGAAACTTTTATTTGATATACAACAAGTCTTATTTTGACTTACAATTTCCTGAACTCTTTTTTTTATGTTCTATATCTTTATGGCTCACCATTGCATTACAGATATTTTAATGTATTTTCTATTTAACCATTTTCTTTCTGTGTAAACTGCTCTTTGGTACTTCCTCCAATTTTTCTTCATTTTTGTAAAGTTTATCATTATTAATTATCCAAATTTAAATTGATGATTTAATTCAGCATTTATTATTTTCTTTTTTAATGACTTTATTCCTTTAATAGTCTTCCCCAGGTCTAGGGCTGTAGCTCAGTGGCAGATCACTTGCTTAGCATGTGTGAGGCACTGGGTTTGATCCTTAGCACCACTTATAAATATGAAAATAAAATACAGGCATGCTGCAAATCTTCAACTAAAAAAAAAATCTTCCACTGTAAGCATATTTTATTTATTTTTTTAAATATTTATTTTTAGTTTTTTAGATGGACACAATATTTTATTTTTACAGGGTACTGAGAATTGAACCCAGTACCTCATGCATGCTAGGCGAGTGCACTACCACTTGAGCCACATCCCCAGCTCTAAGCATATTATAATATGGAGTTTTTGCAACCATTTCATTTTCTAAGAATTTTGGATGTCTCATCCTGTTGTCATAATGCATCATTTGTCCAGGTTCTTACAGGATAAGTGTCATAAGAGAAACTGGTTTTTTTATATATTGTTCCCTTTAAAAGCAGCAAAATGTTTTTAAAAACAGAAAACCTCTTCAGGCTATTACATAAATAAGCATTTTGATAGGGCATATTTCATATTCATTTTGTGATGGCTCCAAGCTATCAAACACATAACTTGCTACTTTCATATTCATACTTAAAGGCATTTTAGGGCCACAATAAAATTAACCTTTATTTATTACAGACACAAATACTTGATTAAGAAAGTTAACCAATCACAATTTCTAAATCCTAATGAAGAGTCCCTGGCCAAGTGTGAAAAACAGATAGACTGAATTAGTCATCAAGGTTCAGAAAATGTTTCTAAGGTGAAGTTACTGGGATTAAGTGATTTTGCCAAGGTGAACTGAGAACGTTATACATGCAGATGTCAAAATAAAACTGTCTCACCACTGCTCCCTGGTTAACACCATGTGAATAACAGTTCCTGGAGATGGATTTCCAAGTCGATTATTATTTTCAACAAGAACAACAACAACAACAACAACAAAAAAAAAAACCCTGAAATTTATTCCTTTCTTCACCATAATGAAAGTTAGCTTGATATTTTAAAAATTAGGATAAAATGTTTACTCAATCTCATCTCAGAAGGATTCAGAGTGCTAGAACATCACACATTTAGCACCTGTTTAAAAGCTTGAAGACATTGGACACCCATCCATACAGCACAGTTTATAGTCTTGATTGCATGTACCAAAGTAGGGGAGTAAGAGGAGGACTCTCTTCAGAGCCACCCATATCCTATGAGAAGGGACCTTTCCTCACAACCTCAGGAAGAGTCCTGCTGTCTCTCCTGGGCAGCAAGCCCTACAAACAGATGAGGCTGAGGAGACAGCTGGGAGGGAACCCCAGCCCAGAGACTTAAAAACTCTGGGATCAAAGGAGTGATATCTGCAAAACACTGACATTGTGTTCATGGACATCTGTGAATCTCTAAGGCTTAAAAGAGCTCCACACAGCACTCCGTGAAAGGAAAAGGGAAAAGATATTGTCATGACACTCCAATCTGTACCATGACTCAGTGTAAACCACAAAGTCAAAGGATTGAGGCTGTTATATACCCACCCAGCCACAGAAGCCTACAAACTCCTTCTTTCTCTTCACATGTCACTTAGGGATTTTTCTTCTCCCCGAGAACAGATTTTTTCACAGTACAGCTTACATCATCTAAACAGTACAGCTTACATCATCTAAATTTATGCATTCACCTGTGTGTGCAATCATGGTCAAGCATAGCTTGAACTGGACCACCTCCCACTCTATCCTAATAGACCACAATAGATTGTGGTACATGTGTTAGGCTTCTAAACCAGGAACTCAAGGCACTTGAAGGGAACCTGGAAACATGTAAGTAAACCTCAACTTGGGACAAACTGCCCTGTGCTATTTTTTATAATATCAGGGTTCACCTCACTGTAGCTTTCAGGACAGTTTCACTCACAGACTCCAAATTCAGACTAATCCAGAGGTCTCTTTCATTTATTTATTTATTTTAGTCTAGCGGTTCTCAATGACAATACCATTGAAATTTGAGACAGACAACCCTTGGTGGTGAGTGTGATTGTATCAATCTCCTCTCCCAGTTCCTGGAAGATACATTCAGAGTACCACCTATTTGTAGAAAAAAATAAATTAGGTGGAATCTTAAAATTTCAGAATCATTTGGATTCTGAATTAATCCATGACAAGAAAATATGTACATGTGTATATATATATATATATATATATATATATATATATATATATATATACACACACACACAGCAGTAGCCAAAGAATCCAAATAAGGATCAATCCTTTCACATATCTACTTTGATCAAGTTATCAGTCTCTTCTGATATCTTAAGCATCTTACAAAGTTTTTTGAATACACACAAATAAGAACTGTTAAAATTACTACAAATTACTGATGTTGTCAACATGCATGACTACTGCAGTTTCGCCTCTTGGGGAATGGAACCAACTGAAAACGCTGTTCCTAGAGATTCTTCCTTTGGGGTCAGTACCTTAGGCAAGGGCTCATCCATGATAATCATATGAGGAATCATCTTGCTTTGCAAGAGTGACAGCTATTATGACAACTTCAACATGTCCAAGAAAAAATTATAAAATGTCTCAAGTTTTTATCCCCTGAATGTTTACTTCAGAGTTAGCACACCTGACCATTGACATTATGTGCTATACTTATTTGTCTGCCTCTTTATCAAAAGTTAACCTTCATGAGATACCTTATTCAGCATTTGGTTCTATGTATTCACTGCTGAACCTAGAAAACACTTCAGAATGTCCATTCAGTGCATGGTGACACTGTTGTCCCATTATTGCAACATTGTTTTCTAATTTCAAAGAAAAAAAGCTGTACCAAATAATTTTACTGTTTTCAAATAGTGAATAGGGAAAATTATGCCTTCTGTGGAAATAGAAGATAGGTTTTCCCTGAAGAACACTCTGGAATTATCCTCAATTGGGCCACAAATATCAATGGGGAGGGGCATCTATGAGGGCCATTTATCAAATACTTAAGGACTACAAACTCATTTTAATGTGTGGTGTGGTTTCAACTCTAAGGATGAGGAAAAGTAGTTCCAGTATAAAAGGAAAGGTGTGAAAATAGAGGCACATCTTCATTTATGGGTAGATTGCATAGAAAGGCCTAAAGAAGCCAAAATTCTATACCTACAGGCCTCTAGAAAAACAAGTACTTGATGTGCCCTGGCTGGTTGGAAGATGGGAGAGGTGTGTGGAAAGGAACATGGACAACATCTAAGAGCTGAGATTGGTCTGTAGCTGACAGACAGCAAAGCATGGGACCTCTGTGCTACTTCCTTAAGGAAATGGCTTCTGCCACACCCAGAAGAGCCTGGAAGAGGACCACAAGCCTCTAGAAGAGATTGTGGCTTGCCTGACATCTTCATTTCTATTTCATGATGTCCTGAGAGCCCTGTGGTAACAACTGTCTCACATAAAGAACTACACAAAAGCAGGAGTTGTCAGCTGCTACTTTTGCACTCTTTTAGAAAACAAAAAATCACAGCAATAACAAAAACAAACATGGACCCAATCATTCATGCAAAATATTTTTGAAGTAGAGAGTATAACTTTGCCAGAAATTTGGGACAGTTCATGGCTAAGAACTACTTGAATGAACCCCCAACAAATATGAGTCAGGTCCACCTCTTCTGTTTGGTACACAGGCAGCTGACAACTAAATGTCTGCCAAGGCTTACTTACTTGGTTAATCCCTCATCCATGCTTGCCACAAATCCTGCTATTGACTTCCACTGATTTACAATATCATAGAAACAATCAATACTAATGAACGTTGTTTTTCCAAATTTTTTCAGAAAAAAGTAAATTCAGAACAGAAATATGAACAAAACTTAATTATTAGATTAAAAAGTAGACTTTTAAACTTCACTATGCACAAATAGAAGAGAAGTTAATGAAATTCCTACATACCTGTCTCCACCTTCAAGAAAGCTTCTTCCATCTTGCAAATCATCTGCTAGGCAACGTTTGTGGCCACAGTCAGTAATGACCAGGTTCTGTCCATGGGATGTACTACCACACACTGGATTCGAGTCAGGCATTGAACACATAAGTATATATATTTTTTTATTTCATCACACCTGTTTTTCCCACCATTGGACAGTATACAAACCACCTGGAAAGTAAGCAGACATCAATATCTTTAAGACCAAGTAACGATAAGAGAACTGAAAACCATCTCAAGGTGGAACACTGACAAACTAGTGTCTGTTAAGTGACTATTGGAGTCTAAGAAAGCAGACGGTGTAGAATTACATTCCATCCCATAACTATGAGGGGGTGAAAGAAAAAGGCTATAGGATTGGCTATTTGGCAATGTGCAACCAATGTTTAAGTGTGCAAAATCCTTTGTGCCAATGACTCAATTTCTAGGAAGTTAGTGTGAATTTAACCAGGATAGTTTGAAAGTATTGACAGAAGGATACCAGGATTAGGACAGTCACCATTTGCAGGATGACCTTTATATGTAGGGCACTTGCTAAATACTTTACTTGACCCAATTTATTCCTTTAGAGCCCCACTAATAATTACTATTGTAACTTTTTAGAGCCCCACTAATAGTTACTATTGTACCATTTTAACTCTGGGCAAACAATCTTGGGAGTTCACAGAAACCACCTGACTTACTAGATGCCCAACGCTGCACATGACCTCCGGCAGGACACTAAGCAGTTAGGAAGAGGGGCTCCCACTTGGTCTGTTCCTGATTTAATGAGAAACAAAAAAAAAAAACATTTTTTAACATAAGGATACCTACAGGAAGGTTTGGGAAATATAGTTTCTTATAAGATTATAAACTTAATTATATATTAAGTGAATTTTTCTTCCTTTCACTAGAAAGGATGTAAAATTTCAACTATATTGTCCTAATTGATCAACATTAATAATTTTCCTGCTACTCATCACATTAGTTAAACATAGTTCTTTTTTTTAGAAAAGTTAACTTTTTCAGGTTTTTAATTACTGGCACACAGTAGGTTGTGACGTTTTTTTAAAGTTTCATAAGAATGAATTCTACTTGACTCTCATATTCTTTTTCTCTTCCATCTTGACAATGTCAAATGCAATATTTTCAAAAATCTAGCCTTCAATTTGTTGTTTTCCTTTTGTTTGTGGTACTGAGGATCAAACCCAGAAGGTTATACTAGAGCCTCAACCTCAGCCTTTTGTATTTTAAGACAGGGTCTTGCCGAATTGCCCTCGTGGCCTACAGAGTTGTGATGCATAGCACTTTCATGCTCTTTCAGTTTGAAGTTGTCTTTCTATTGGGTAGTTTAAAGTAATCTCTAATATAGCTGTTCCTTGGAAGCCACCTAAGATTGCAGTTTTTTTAATAGCCTGGCCCTGTTGCCTCCTGAGAAGACAGAGCCAAGCTGGATCAAAGTACAAGATTGTGGGTGTTTAAGGCTCAACCCAATTTACAACCAGTAAAGAATCAAGGGCTAGGATAAGAGAGAATAGGGACTCAGTGAGATGATCTCAGCAAGTGAGGCTGTGATTTCCCAAGGTACCTCCCAATCCCAGTACATGTGGCTGGGAGAATTTAAAGAAACTGACACACCTCCTAGAGGAAGAAGTAGAGAAATTGAAGACCAGGACCTATCAAGGAAAGGCTGTTCAAGCTACATTTTGAACACTCACCACATAGAAGTAACCAGATTAATTACACTGAGTGCTGAAGATGACATTTGGCAACAGGAATTTTTAAGCTGATTGTGGATGTAAACAGTGGTAGGTACAACTATTTTGGAAAACTGATTAATATTATCTAATGACCTTGAACATTCTACTCCCAGGTGTATCCCCAACAAAAACACATACATGCGTGCAGAGCAGACATGTGCACAAGAGTATCTATAGTGGAGCTATGAGTAATAGCAAGACTAGAAACATCCCAAATGTACACCTACAATGGAACATGTTAAATTCACTACAATGAAATACTAAGCAAAGCACGAAAGTGAATTCACTAAGGCTATGCCCAAAACTGAATTCAAAGATTGAGCAAAAGACAAAAAAGACTATGCAAATATGATTCTGAATAGGGAAAATTAAAAAAAAAAAACAAGCATCACTAAGTTATGGTGACAGAAATGGGGGTAATATTTTATTTGCAGGATAGTGACTGAGAGAAACAAACTAAACAAGTACAATTAAAGAAAAATAGCCACCAAGCTCAAAGTTGATAAGGCTGGTAGGTGGTACCCTTGGGTTGGCACTCTGGCCAGAATAGCATTCACTGAGCACATGTGACTTTCTAGAAAAAAAACTTCCACTTGACCAGCAGGCAAGTCTGTACAGTGCTGAGGGACAGTGTAAGTTTCCTTCCCTCCAGGAATCATGGGTCAAACATGCATGATACTGATCAATGAATGAGAAGGGCAGTCAGAGCCGTGAGATTTACCATGGTGACTCAAACCCCTACTATGTGCCAGGCATTGCACTAAGTCCCCTTTGGAGATGATCCCACTTAATTCCCACAACAACCTTGAAAGGGAGGAATGATTTCAAAAAGGATTCTCTGATAGATCCAATTTAACACATCTTCTTGGAGGGAATTGTCCAAGGTCACATCATGGTTTTTATTATTAGAAAACATGGATAGTTAGTACCTTAGACCACTCCATATTCTTAACTCTGCAACCCATCTCCTAACTCCAGAAGGAGTTAATGCTTTTCTGGTTTGTTCATCTCCAGAGACAGAATGTCCTATATGCTGTTACCAAGTCCCCATTTTGAAATAGGTAAACTGAGGTTCACAGAAGCCAAGTCATCCTCAGGTCTGACTCAATAGGGCTGAGCATTATTTTTCATTTTGTTATAATTTTTATACTTTGTGCAAAAGTTCAACAAAACCATGTATATCCTATACATCTTCCCCAAATGTTTGTGTTTTTGCCCATTTGCTTTATGTTTTCTGATTTTTTCCCCTAAGCCATTTTGAGAATCAGCTAAGGCCTATGCACCTTCACCTCTGAATTACATTTTATTTCCTAAAATAAGAATAGTCTCTTGCACAACATGAATATCACTGTTTAATGAGAAGATTAATATTGGTAGAGACATTAGCATGATCTCATCTCTTGACTTCTTTCATATTTCACCATTTGACACCTAGTTCCAATACTCTACTTTACACTAAAATAATTACAAGGAAGAGAAAAGCAAAATAAAAGAAAGAAGAAAGAAAAAAGTAAAGGGAATGAGAAGAAGAGGAATGGCGAATTGCACCATGTATTCGATTGTCATGACTTTTGAGTGTCTGCTCATCTGGAAGAGTCCTCTGACTCACATTTGTTGGGTGTTGTGACAGCTTTGAAGAGCACAGGCTGGTTATTTGGTAGAATGTTTATCAATGTAGATTCCTCACACAGGATTTCTGCTATGCACATTGTTGTTTTAAATTTTTGGTATTGAGCATTGAACCCAGAGGCACTTAACTATTGACCCATATCCCCAGCCCTTTCTATATTTTACTTAGCGACAGAGTCTCATTGGGTTGTTCAGGGCCTTCCTCATTTGCTGAGGCTGGCTTTGAACTTGTGATGTTTCTGCCTCTGCCTCCCATGCTGCTGGCATTACAGTCATGCGTCCCATTCAGTGCATTGTATCAGGAGGCATGGTCAACACTGTGATTGCTCAGGGAGCTTTGACCCTACCATTCAGGTGGTGCCTGCATGCTCCTCCACTGCAAAGTGATTATTTTTTCCCTGTGTAATCAAGTATCTTGTGGGTATATATTGGAACTATGAGAACACAAGACTTGGGACTTTTAACCCTGACATTTTGAGTGCAAAATCCAGCACCATCTGCTACATTCACCATTTCCCTCTATAGCTAGCATTTTTTCAGGATTCACCTGGCACTGAGCCAAGTGCCTTAACGTATCATTTCTTTTATCTCTCACTAATTTCCAGAGGGATGGATGTCCCATCTATCACACTTGGCTTCCCACCTATGTCACACAAATATATTCAGGATCCAGATGAGTTAGTTAATCACTCCATGCTAAAAGAATTCTGAGAAAGGTCACCCCCAGTTCCATCAGCCATAGAACTGAAACCGGCAGCTGAAATGGTTCTCACAGATTTTCAAGGAGCAGATGTCCTGGTATAATCCAAAGAAAACTCCTGCCAGAGATGTGAACCAACAGTGGGAAACCCATGTGTGTGCAGCTCAGACAGGGCCTAAATGGACTGCTGCAATGGCTTTTATGAGACTTAATATTCCCCTTACTGGAGCCACATTACTATCAATAATAAACAGCAGCGTCTGTAGTGTTGATCTTTAAAGTAAATTCTATTGCTATTAGCTTACCTGCCCAACTATCAAAAAAAATTAAAAAAAAAACATTCTAACTTCAATATTCTCCTCTATGATGGTTGGTGTTCTTTCTTTCTTTATTAGCAATTTCCTGCTTATCGCTGAACTATCTGGAAGATTTTTGTATGTTTGAATGATGGTGTTCAATTGATGGTGTTCAGTTTTCTATTTCTTCCTCTCACTATTGAAATCTCTCTCTCTCTCTCTCTCTCTCTCTCTCTCTCTCTCTCTCTCTCTCTCCCCTACTTGTAGCTGCTCAACTTCCACAGTGTACCATCCCAGCAGGCAGAAATATCTTTCTTTATTAAAATCATCTCCTTGGGGGCATTGGGAGGAGAGAGAGAGAGAGAGAGAGAGAGAGAGAGAGAGAGAGAGAGAGAGAGAGAGAATCACTACTTCCAGTTAACAGGGAACCTCCAATACTCAATCTCACATCATTTGATATGTAGTCTCTGAAGAACTGAAGTCACAACAGAAGTTTATAAAAAATCAACAAATAAGAAAAATACAGGTGAATTTTCAGCTTGCACATGGGTGAACCTGTAGAGAGACAGCATAATCTGCATAGAGGAGAGGCATCCCTGAGTCTCCCTCAGGAGACTTCTTAAAGAGCAGCAACTCTTCTCTCAGTAATCCCAGCGGATACAGTTTTATTTGCCCATTTTCTGTATTTGAGAACCAGAAAAATTGGCTGGATGTGTTTCACATGCACATTGCATGCAAAACAAATATATTAGACACCAGAATAAAGTTTGATGTGGTGGATGGTCACACATCAGGCCTTTCTGGAATTAGTTCTGACTGAGTGAGGACCAAATTCATCTTCCCATCTCACACTGACTCTGGAGCCATTATTGCTGCCTGTAGAAAGGCAGGCTGGGTTGTTCCAGCTCTTTCTCCTTTCTCCTCTGTCCCAGAGCATAGAGATGGATTTTCTTATATATGAAACCACTGTACTTAATTTTCTAACACCCAGATCTCAGTGGGCCACTGACTTTACAGCTTCCTTCAGTTGATCTTCTGGCTTTGGACTTATGAACAACATGAATCCTAAAAGGTAGACAACTGGGCAAGAGACTGTTTTCCTGTCTCAGGGATCTTGTCCCATCTCTAGCCGTTAGTATGGCAATGTCTATTAGTGTTCAAAGAAGCACAGTATCAGTGACCATTAACTGACTGGATGGAATTTGACACACTGCCCAAACTGCACAGGACTCACACCCTCTGTCTTCTTCCTAAGGTGGTGGACTTGTGTATCTACATCTGAATGAGGTGAGAAATATATTATTCAGGCAAGAAGAAAGATGTGCTTAGGAAGAGTTTTAATTTGGTCTGAGTCTTTTTGTATTTTCAAAGGTCTTTTCTCCACATCCTGCCCCCACCCAAGTATAAAAGAAACACATATTCATTCCAGAAAACATGAAAAAAACAGCTTCTCTGTTAGGGGGTTTGACTGTTGAGAAAGATAAGCCACATCCATCTGGTTTAAGCAAAATTTAATTTATTCAATGCACAGCCTATATGTCCCAGAATTGGAAGGAGGTTTTGCAAACTAGGTTTAGAAAGTGAAAATGAATCGTAGAAGCCATAGGAGGTGGTGAAGCTAGAGCCTTACCTACAGTGGGAGGAGTTTCTGCTCAGCTTCTGTCTTCTGTGGCCCATAGCTTGGAACTCTTCTTTTTTCGCATCATTAACTCATCAGGATGTGGAATCTTGTGAGAGGGTATCTGACTGGCTGGACTGAGGACATATGATTATTTCCTACTTATTTATATTTCTTAATTCCTGTAGAGAAAGGAAGAAAACTGAAATTACCTGGTCACCCATGCATAAGGTAAGGACTTGAAATCAAATTTGGGTGTGGCAACCACACTCCTTGAGGATACCCATGAGTCATGATTTTTACCTCTAGGTATTTAGGCTAGTAACATAGGTCACTCTAACACTGAGCCAGAGCTCATTTGCACAACCAATGGATGATGGCACAGTAAAGGGTATGTGGCTTCTGAAGGCACTGTTCTTCTTTTTTGATCTCTTTTGTTACCCACTCTTGAAGAAGTAGCTGTACTCTTACAAGATGTCCCAGCCAGATGTGGAGAAGCCCATGGCAGAATAAACTGGGGCCTCCTCCAGCAAGGACCTACCAGCCGTGTGAGAGTCATCACTGTGGAAATACATGCCCCAGCCCCAGACAAGCTTCCACATGAGACTGCAGCCCCAGTGGCACCAAAGCTGCAGCCTCATGAAAAGCTCTGAGTGAGAACCTCTGCTGAGCCACTCCCAGAAAATCTACCCACAAATATTGTGAGACAAAATAAATATGTACTATTGCTTTAAGAAGTTTCAGAGTTTGGGAATGAGCTATTACCCAGCAAAATGTAACAAATATATTTTCCCACCCAGACCCCTGGAGAGCCTTTGAACTGTCTGTTGGGGGAGCTATTGTTCATGTCCCCACCTGTCATCTTCCCCAGAGAACTGTTCATAGTGATGTACACTGTCTCCCCTGGAGATATTTGGGAGACATGTCCTTCTTTATCTCCCACTCCCTGGCATGACATGCAGCCACATCTTAGGTATTTAGTCCAAAGATCTCTCTCTTTTATCTCAAAAAGGAAATGGCCCTGTGGTGCAGATCATACTCCAGAGCTCCCCAAAGAACAGGTGAGGTGACATTGCACTTGAAAACACACCTTTTCTGTTTCTCTCTTTCTGTTTGAGTCAGCTTTGGTGTCACTGTGTTAAAAATACTCAACAAGTACAATTGTAGAGGAGGAAAAGTTTATTTAGGCTGGTGGTATCTGAGGACTCAGTCCATAGATGCCTGACTCCATTGATCTGGGCTCAAGGTGAGGCAGCACATCATGGCGGAATGGCCCACCAGAGGAAAGGTGCTCAGCTCATGGGGAGGTCAACAGAGGGTGGAGGAGAGATGGTGAGAGAGAGGAGAAGAGAAAGATGGAGAGAGAAAGGGACCCACTGGAAGAAGAACCCTTCCAGAACATGCCCCAAGGACCCACCTCCTTCAGCCATGCCCACCTGCATATAGCTACTACCCAGTCACTCCATTCAAACTTGGATGTACTAATTAGGTTATAGCTCTCATAATCCAAATATTTTATCTCTGAACATTTCTGCATGAACAAGAGATTTTGGGGGACACTTCATACAGAAAACATAACATCTCCTATCTTGCTTTCTTCACTCACTGCTTGAGAACATATCCTCAGTACATAACTTCCCATCTCTGGTTCTGTTCATAGGAAACCTAAGATAGAATGTAGCTAGGAAGAAACAACAAATGCTGTAAGAAAATACCATGGATAGGGTTGATTAAACAAGAAAACTTATTTCTCATGGTTCCGGAAGCTGGGAAATCCCAAATCGAAGTGTCAGCATGGTTAAGTTCTGATGAGAGTTCTCTCCTGGCATGTAGATGACCTCCTTCTCACTATGTTCTCATCTCAGAAAAGAGGGCAAGAAAGCTATCTGGGGTCTTATAACTGTCATGACCTAATTACATTCCAAAGCCATTGCCTCCTAATATCATTGCATCAGGTGTTATGATTCCAACATATAAATTTTGGGAGGACACACACTTTAATTTCATAGTAAATGACAGGCAGTCAAGCACAATGTTTAACCAGTGCAGCCCACCCTTTTGCTATATAGATAGATAGATAGATAGATAGATAGATAGATAGAGATATAGATAGATATATTAAGTATACATATTTATACTTTTCAATGTGTTCTTCCCAAATAACCACATTATTCCTGTTCCAACAGAGACAGCCACCTTCTCCCTGAAGGGAAATAATCCATATCTTTCAATGAATACAATTAGCCACAAATGCATATACTTCCTGGGTCTTGTTTAGTCTTCTATTCTTTTTGTGATCCTGTTTCAATACCTTGTAGCTTATGAAGTGATAAATGTAACCACCCTCATCTACCATTGTCAGCAAAAGAGAAAAGAGAGAGAGGATCAGCATTATTTAAAATATTTAATATTGTGCCTAGGAAAATTGGAACAATAATACCTGATCTTGCTGGGAGCATCAATCGGGCACATGTATATTGATGCATTCATTTAACAAGTAGTTTTAGATGATCTACCAAGAGCCAGCACTGGGGCCAGGAGCTCTGGAGACACAACAGTGAATGAAGCAAAAATAGTTCCTGCCCACTTGGACCTTCTATTAAGTGAAGTTGAACATAAGTAACAAATCACAATCCTGAGGAAGGTTTCCAAAAGATACACTGTCAGCTCTTCCCCTGTCCTGGTCACCTTGCTGATGCGTAGCTGTCTCCTACTTTCAGCCTTCCAGAATTCAGAGACTGTAAGGTGCCTTTTGTGACTGTCAAAGTCATTCTGAAGAGAGAACCACATCCCAGTGCTAAGCAACAAATGGAGGGAAGAGTTCAGTTTTCTCCACAGAGCATCAAGTTGGCACCATATTGGCTGACTCTTGTTGTCATTTTGCCATGACTGTAGGTTTATGGAAAAATGTTAAGCCCTACCAGGAGGCAGAGAGAAAGGCTTTTATCCTATGCCTGACTGTAAATTCCATTGCTCCATGGGAAACCCCCACCCACTTAAATGTGCACAAACTTTCATTTCAACCACTTTGCAAGGTGTTGGCTTAGACTCTTGAGAAGCCTAGAAGGCAGCAGGTCCATGTCTTTTGCCAATGAACTTGCAGACCCTGAACTTCATGCAAAGGGGAAAGTTTAAAACAATGTATTTTGGTGGAATCTCTGTAGCCCGAACCTCAACTCCCCAGCATGCTTTCTCCCTAATGCCCATTCTCATTGCCATCTCTGCCCTTTAATACCTAGACCCTCTTGGCTGTCTTTGTCCCCCTCTTGGACCCACCAATCATCTGGACCCACCAGTCTTAAGGCCTAGGCATGACATATGTATACCATGTGCAAACACCACTCACCATTAACAGCACCATCTAACGAGAATCATTGTCACAAGGGTAAGCTTCAAAGTGGCTTAGGGATGGAAGTGCCTGGAATAAAAGCCGACTTGATGTCCCAATTAACACATTTCATAATTCTATTTCCTGCCCTTGCAGGTTTGCAGTCACCTCCCTCTAATTTCTGTGAGAGATAGAGATGGGGTTGATAGAGAGGAAGGAACTTAGTAATGTGATAGTTTTGTGGATGACTTGATACACAGGCTTGAATTATGCACATTAGGCAAATTAGGGAATGAAGGAGGAAGACAAAAAAGACAGAACGACAGTAGGAGAAAATGTCATCCCGAGTAATAGTATTAATATAAACTGAGGCTTGGCTTGTGAGGGTGGCTGGAAAAATTGAGAGCAGAAAAACACCAGCCACATTGTCTTTTATTTCCGGGTGGAAGAGAGAAACTATTGCCAGACACTTTCTTCTCTGCTGGGGACAAACCAGCTATGCAGCTGCTCAATAAGATAACGGGGTGGCCTCCATCTTGGCCCAACCTGTTTGTTGACCCTAGTGAAGGTCTTTGATGGAAATAAAGTTAAATACACAGAGAACCCGGGAAAGGTCAGCTTGGAAGACATGGTGGTCTCTGAGAGTGTTCAAAGAACTTTGAAATGTCTCTATGGACTGGGCAGCCTGAAAGCCCACCCTAGGATGACTTCTTCCAGGGCTGCCTAGCCCCATCTTATTCACACAGGCAAGTGCATGCAGAGGGCAAAGCAGGCCCTGCTGAACCCATTGGCACACACAGATTTTCAGAGGCCAGGTCCATGGGGAACAGAAGACCCCCTCTGCCTGAGCCATCTCTGGCTTCTTTTCCCTGCCTCCAGTTTCTCCCCAGCTTGTTTCTGTCCTCTGTTCAGCTTACACACACCTGTTTACTGATCTTTCCAAGCCATGAAACCCATCTGATCTCTTCTCACTTAAATATCTGTCATGGATCCCCAGTCCTAAGTCTGGTCACCTGAGCATGGCATTCCAGACCTGTCATAACCAGAAGAGCTTTCTCTGGAGCCCTGCCATCTTCCCCTCACATCTGAGACTTCCACACAAGCCCTGGTCCCCCCAGCCTGCCAGTTCCTTTGCTTCTGCATGGATGCACACCTGCTGTGGTACTGGGCCTTCCTTTGGCTTAGGTCTCCCCCACTCCTTTGTTTTTTCCAGTGGGCTCTCTGTCTACCCAGGTCAAGTCAAAGTTCAAGAGGCTCCTTGCTTAACCTTTGCATGTTCCCGAGGACCTCTCTTTGAATCTCTGCATTCTCACAGTTCTCACTGCTCTGTAAACATTTGCCTCTGGGTCTGGTTTTCCTAGGACTGTAGCTCCCAGAAGACAGAGAGAGGAGAGGACAAGTGGCTTCAGTTTCTGTATATCTGCAGTGTCTCACATAACATAGACCTTCAATCAATGAGCAGAGAAGAAAGAGAGGGAGAGAGTAAGAGACAGAGGAAAGAGTGTGCAGGAAGAAGGGGAAACATCTGTAGCATTGTTATCTGTGTCACAATGCTATTGTCATTTAACATGGCCAGCCAGTTAAAGACAAGATGGGCCGAGTTCACTTTAGAACTTACTCAATGTACAGATGTTAGCCAGGCTACATGATGCATCTAGTGACTGAGAGCTAACCTAGGCTTTTAGATCCAGATCTCCAAAAGTTGAATCCCATTGAAGTCACTGCCACTGGTGAGGTCATGTGAGCTTCAGCTCTATTGTCAGCAAAATGGGAGGAAGGTATTGAGGATTCAACAAGGCAAAGTACTTGAAGGACTTTGCCCAGAGCCTGGTACATAGCACATGATCATTAAAAACTAACAGACTGGTCTCAGCCTGGGGAAGCTGCCATAATTACAGATCACGCATGGATAGCCTCTTACAAGCCCCTCTTGCCCAGATTCTTCCCCATGATCTAAACTTCTCATTCTCTTTGCTGCCTGGATAGACATGTCAGGGAATGGCCAATAGCCACTGGCATCTTGGTGATCAGGAAACATTGTCACTGTCACACAAATATCCACCAAAGCACCTTGGCTATATCATTGTCTTAGAAGCAGAAGACTTAGCAAGGATCCGTAGATCTGAAAGCAGTAGGCTCAGTTCTTCCACTGTGATCTGTCAGCCTGGAGAACCCAGAATGGGTACTGAACCCATGCAGAGGGGCTTCTCATCAGGATAAAACTGTGTTTTCCCCTCATGTTTGTAGGGTGTTGTGTCCCTTCCTGGAGCAGCAGTGCCTCCTCCCAAGCCAGATGATGCCTGTCTGTGCAAATGTTGGCACAGCAGCCCAAGAAACTTGGTGGCATTTCCAGGTTCATTTGTTAAGACCTTCTTGGGAGTTGGGGAAGAAGGTGTACTGGTTTTCTCTTGATCACCAAAATACAACAGGAAGTCCAGAGATATTAGACCAGTGTCACTCTTGCAGGCTGTGCAGATCCAGTTCAGGACAAAGGACATATTCCCCTGCACTCATGGTGTCAGAGAAATATTTTCAGCTCCAGTCCTCTCCAGGCACTGGCTTCCACTGAAGTGTCCCCTCTGCTCAAGGCTACATCTTCTTCCAAAAACAGCAGGCCTCCAAAGACTGGTAAAGCCTGATAATAATAACACAGACCCTGGCCACAATCAGAATGATGGCCCATCTTCAGAGTCCTCACAGGGTTGGCTGATGGCTTTGTTCAGGTTCATCACAGCCCAGTCTCTCTCACTATGATACTTGCTTTTTGGGGGGTCCTGCCGTTAGGTACAGAAGCCAGGGCCTCATGCACATGGAAAGCACTCGGCCATTGAGTGACATCCTCAGCCTCCAGCCCCAATCCTTTCCTCCCTCCCATCCCACTAAATGTCCTGAACATTGTCCATCCCAGAAGTTGCTTCCTGGGGAATCTGCAACCTCCAGCCCATACCAGGAGGAAGGGACCAAGGTGAGGCTAGAACACAAGAGCCAACACTCTTGATGATGACATCTGTGGTCTATTTCTATGGTGTTGGGCCCTGAATCAGGATCTGGGAATGAAGTCCTTCACAGATGACCCTGTACTCCATGTCTTCCATGTTTGAAAGGTGCCAGGTACCAGACTTATAATTACTGACAGGAGTGATAACCTTACTTCAGGAAGAGAGGACAGGATGTTTGAGAAGTAGCTATTGAGCACCAAGTCAATCTAGGGGAACACAGAAGCCTTGCTAGAGGCAGGGGTGGTTGAATCAGGACCAGGAAGAGTGAGGACAAGTTAGTCAGGCCAAGCGAGGCAGGGGGAGAGAAAGGCTTGTTCCAAGAGCTAGAGGCATGATAGGTTGGAGCATTTGGATAGTCAGGAAAGTTCTGGATCCTCTCTGTGGGATGTGGCTTTCAAAGACACTCACAGTTGATGACTTCCTCTTTAACACACTCACTGCTCCACCCAAGGAGTGGTGGGCTACATCTTCTGGTACTTTGGATCAAGTGGCTTCCTGGGCAACAGAATGCAGCAGAATTGACAAATTGCCAGTTTGGGGCCTCATTCTGAACAGGGTTGGCCCTTCCCACCATCTTTCTGGAAGCCGAGGTCATGCTGTGAAGAAACTCACACCATGACTGAACGATGAGACATCCATGAAGAAGGGGCAACCACATGGAAACACACCATGGGGTCAGGCAAGTGAGGGAGCCTCCTGGACTTTCTAGCCCAGTGGGACCTGGAAGGTCCCACCAGCTGAGGGCAGTGAGCGAACCCCACCAATGCCACATGGGACAGAACTGTCTAGCTATGCCTTACCTGAATCCCACCAATGCCACATGGGGCAGAACTGTCTAGCTGTGCCTTACCTGAATTCTGGACCCACTGAATTATGAGAAGCAATAATGTAAGAAATGATAAAGTTTGTTATTTTCAGCCTTGAAAATTTAAGTTGTCTTGTTACACAGCAAGAGCTGACAGTAACATTCTCCTCTAGTGGGAAAACATTCCAGATACACATGCATACCCAATAGCTCAAATTTATTGAGTACCAATACTGTGCCTGGCTTTGTCCCCAGTGTTGTTGCTCATTTTCTGCAAGACATGTCAGGTCTTGATTTTCATGTGCTTATACACCTAATCATATAATTAAAATTTAATCCAAATATTTTAAGTCCAGTTTTATCAGGATTTCCCCCTGCAATTAAAGTCTTTCTTATTTGTGTATTTAAGCCCTGATGGCCCTGGCTACAAAGTCACACAGCCTGTCTACTAATCCCTGCCAAGAAGCAAGAGAGTTGGGGTGTTGGCCTGGGTGGGTGAGAGTTCCAGCGGCCCTGCCGCTGCCTGGAGCCAGTGCCTAGGGAGTCAAGGCTCCCTGACCTGTCAGACCTGTCATCTGCAGCAGCCAGGCCTTGGCACAGCAGGGAGGCCTGCTGCAGAAGCCCATGCCATGCATCACTGCAGCTGGGTCCACAACCTCAATTTCCCACTACTCAACCTCCATTGAGAAAATGGAAGTGGGGCAGACATGAATGAATGGTGGGAATATAGAATTGACCAATAGCATTAGATCATTTCCAAACCTGATTGGACAAAGTCTGGACCAATAGCATTGGTACATTTTTCAAACCCTAATTAGCATAACTTTGAGCCAATCACAGTGACCCAAGGGCTATATAAGACCTCTTGCCAGACACATTTCGCAGAAGATAACTGAAGACGGCGGAAGAGAAGAGGACGGCGGAGCAGAAGAGGACGGCGGAACAGAAGAAGACGGCGGAACAGAAGAAGACGGCAAAAGAGAAGAAGACGGCGGAACAGAGGAAGACGGCGAAAGAGAAGAAGACGGCGGTAACCGAAGAAGACCCATCCTCGCACAGTGTGTTTAACGGCGAGTCTTCTACACTGATCTTCAACAAATACTTGCTCCATCTGGCCTGAGGATTCCATTCTTCGCGTTTGTGGGAGAAGACCTTTAAAAGAAAACGACGTTGAGGGTGAGTTGCTGGGGTGTGCTGCTCTGCACAAAATACCTTTATTTTATTTACTTATTTTTATGCGGTGCTGAAGATGGAACCCAGGGCCTAGCATGTGCCAGGTGAGCGCTCTACAGCTGAGCCACAACCCAAGGCCCCCCCCCAGTCTTGAACGTTCTTATAGTGAATTTCTGCTTTTTGTAGTTGTTCTTGTTATTGACAAATCTAAAAGATGTTTTTGTCTTTCTTGTGAAAATTGTTTTTCTCAAAACCCAGTATATCTACCATTGAGGTATCTGAAAGTTAGGCTTCCGGATCCTGATGTAAGAAAACGTAGGGTAGCTAGTACTAAGTTCAGGAGGAACCAGGAAAAAATATGCAGGGAAGACAAAAAGAACCCCTGAAAAATGTAAGCTGTCAGGTCTTGATTTACATGTGCTTATACACATGAAGAGGTTTTTCATCCTATGATTAAAATTTAATCCAAATATTTTAAATCTAGTTTTATCAGGATTTTTTCATCACAAGTTATCTTATTTGGCTTTGAAATTAAATAGTCATTGAATAATTAATGTAATAACTAATTTTGCTAAAAATAATTTTAATATTTTCCTCCTTGTTTCATCTATTCATTTCATCATTTTCTTTCTATGTCTTTTGCATTTTCCTTTACCTCATATTTACGTTATTATTCTGAGAACATGAAGGAATTTTTTTTCATATACTTGATTGAATTATCACATAAGGTTCTCATGAATGGGATATGCCATTCTGACCAAGATTTGATAATTTCAAAGATAAAATTATCCTGTGGCACCTGTGAGAAAGGTAGATGTCTGTGCAGTTTCTTACTTTCCAGGATCTTGGCCTCTATTGTGTTTCCCCATAGAAAGTGATGAAGTATCATTTCTACCTCTTTCATTCAAAGACTGAGCAATATCCCCAGCCTCAACAATTTAAGTTACTCAGCATTAAAAGAGAATAAAATTATGGCATTTGCATGTAAATGGATGGAGTTGGACAATATCATGCTAAATGAAGTAAGTCAATCCCTAAAAACCAAAGGCAGAATATTCTGATAAGTGGATGCTGATCCATAGCAGAGAGGGGTTAGACATGGGAAAAATGGAGACATATATTGTTTTTAACTTTAAAATACAATAATCCTTTGTTGGTATTCATTCAATTTCTTTAATATATACAGTACCATTCAGATCATCTACTTATTTTTGTAGTAGGCCTTTTGGTAGATTTTGTCTTTCAAGAAATTATTCCATTTCATCTAGGTTTTCAAATTTCTGATTACATAACTATTCATAATATTACTTTATTATCCTTCTAACATTCAGAGAATATTTAGGAATGGCCTCTTTTTCATTTCCAATATTAGTAATTTATGATCCCTCCCTCCCTCCCTCTTCCCCCCCCCCTTTTAGCTACCTTGATTAGATTCTTACCAATTTTATCTTTTCAAAAGACCATCTTTTTTTTTCATTAATTTTCTCTTTTGGTATCCTGTTCTCAATTTCATTGAGTTCTGCTCTAATTTTAATTATTTCTTTTTTTCGGTTTATTTAAGATTTACTCTGCTTTCCTTTTTCTGGTTTCCTAAGTGAGAAGCTTAGGTTATTGATTTCAGATCTTTCTTCTTTAATATATGCATTCAACATTATCAATTTCCTGCTGTTTTTAATGTTCCCCACAAATTTTTATAACTTGTAATTTGATTTTTGATTATTTTGAAATGCTTTTAAATTTCTCTTGAGATTTCTTATTTGTCTCATATGTCACTTTAGAAGTTTGTTGTTGTTGTTTTTACCCTTCCAGTTTTCAGGGCTTTTCACTATCTTCCTATTGTCAGTTTCAAGTTTATTCATTGTGATCTGAGATTAGGCATTGTAATTTCTACTTGTATGTTTGTTAAGGTGTATTTTATGGTCCAGAATGTGGTTTGATTTGGCTGGTGTTTCATGTGGGCTGGAGAGCAAAATGTATAATTGTATAGATGCGAATTAAATACAGCTAATTAGTATTAGCACAATGGTGTCAGACTAATTAAATTAAGAAATTTGTTTTTGCATTTTTCTTTCACTTATTCTTTGTCAAATACTCATCATGACTTTATGTCGATCTGTTTTCTGAGCTGTGTTATTTTCTTTTTCCTCTGAGGCATTCCTTTTAATAGTTCTTGCAGGGCAGGTATACTGTCAAAGAATACCTCAATTTTTGTTGAGAAAGTCTTGATCTCTGCTTCACATTTGAAGGATAATTTTACTGAATACAGAATTTTTAGGTGGGTGGTTTTTATATTTCAATGCTTTAAATATTTTGCTGCATTTTTTATTTGTTAGATTTCTTAGCAATGTCTGATAAATTCCATGCTTGCTCCTAAAGAGCTAAGGTGTTTTTTGTTGTTGTTGTTGTTATCTACTTTTATTTTTATTTTTATTTTTTTAATTTTTCATTGTTGGTTATTCAAAACATTACATAGTTCTTGATATATCATATTTCACCCTTTGATTCAAGTGGGTTATGAACTCCCATTTTTACCCCATATACAGATTGCAGAATCACATCAGTTACACATCCATTGATTTACATATTGCCATACTAGTGTCTGTTGTGTTCTGCTGCCTTTCCTATCCTCTCCTATCCCCCCCCCCCCCCCCCTCCCCCCCCCCCCCCTCCCCTCCCCCCCCCCTCCCCCCCCTCTTCTCTCTCTGCTCCCTCTACTGACATTCGTTTGTCCCCCTTGTATTATTTTTCCCTTCCCCTCACTTCCTCTTGTATGTACTTTTGTATAACTCTGAGGGTCTCCTTCCATTTCCATGCATTTTCCCTTCCCTCTCCCTTTCCCTCCCACCTCTCATCCCTGTTTAATGTTAATCTTCTTCTCATGCTCTTCCACCCTACTCTGTTCTTAGTTACTCTCCTTATATCAAAGAAGACATTTGGCATTTGTTTTTTAGGGATTGGCTAGCTTCACTTAGCATAATCTGCTCTAATGCCATCCATTTCCCTGCAAATTCTATGATTTTGTCATTTTTTAATGCAGAGTAATACTCCATTGTGTATAAATGCCACATTTTTTTTATCCATTCGTCTATTGAAGGGCATCTAGGTTGGTTCCACAGTCTTGCTATTGTGAATTGTGCTGCTATGAACATCGATGTAGCAGTGTCCCTGTAGCATGCTCTTTTTAGGTCTTTAGGGAATAGACCGAGAAGGGGAATAGCTGGGTCAAATGGTGGTTCCATTCCCAGCTTTCCAAGAAATCTCCATACTGCTTTCCAAATTGGCTGCACCAATTTGCAGTCCCACCAGCAATGTACAAGTGTACCCTTTTCCCCACATCCTCGCCAGCACTTGTTGTTGTTTGACTTCATAATGGCTGCCAATCTTACTGGAGTGAGATGGTATCTTAGGGTGGTTTTGATTTGCATTTCTCTGACTGCTAGAGATGGTGAGCATTTTTTCATGTACTTGTTGATTGATTGTATGTCCTCCTCTAAGAAGTGTCTGTTTAGGTCCTTGGCCCATTTGTTGATTGGGTTGTTTGTTATTTTATTGTCTAATTTTTTGAGTTCTTTGTATACTCTGGATATTAGGGCTCTATCTGAAGTGTGAGGAGTAAAGATTTGTTCCCAGGATGTAGGCTCCCTATTTACCTCTCTTATTGTTTCTTTTGCTGAGAAAAAACTTTTTAGTTTGAGTAAGTCCCATTTGTTGATTCTAGTTATTAACTTTTGTGCTATGGGTGTCCTATTGAGGAATTTGGAGCCCGACCCCACAGTATGTAGATCGTAGCCAACTTTTTCTTCTATCAGACAGCGTGTCTCTGATTTGATATCCATCTCCTTGATCCATTTTGAATTAACTTTTGTGCATGGCGAGAGAAAGGGATTCAGTTTCATTTTGTTACATATGGATTTCCAGTTTTCCCAGCACCATTTGTTGAAGATGCTATCCTTCCTCCATTGCATGCTTTTAGCCCCTTTAACAATTATAAGATAGTTGTAGTTTTGTGGATTGGTTTCTGTGTCCTCTATTCTGTACCATTGGTCCACCCGCCTGTTTTGGTACCAGTACCATGCTGTTTTTGTTACTATTGCTCTGTAGTATAGTTTGAAGTCTGGTATTGCTATACCGCCTGATTCACACTTCATGCTTAGCATTGTTTTTGCTATTCTGGGTCTTTTATTTTTCCATATGAATTTCATGATTGCTTTCTCTATTTGTACAAGAAATGCCGTTGGGATTTTGATTGGCATTGCATTAAACCTATAGAGAACTTTTGGTAATATCGCTATTTTGATGATGTTAGTTCTGCCTATCCATGAACAGGGTATATTTTTCCATCTTCTAAGATCTTCTTCTATTTCTCTCTTTAGGGTTCTGTAGTTTTCATTGTATAAGTCTTTCACCTCTTTTGTTAGGTTGATTCCCAAGTATTTTATTTTTTTTGAAGATATTGTGAATGGAGTGGTTGTCCTCATTTCCATTTCAGAGGATTTGTCGCTGATATACAGGAATGCCTTTGATTTATGCGTGTTGATTTTATATCCTGCCACTTTGCTGAATTCATTTATTAGCTCTAATAGTTTCTTTGTAGACCCTTTTGGGTCTGCTAGGTATAGAATCATGTCATCAGCAAATAGTGATAATTTAAGTTCTTCTTTTCCTATTTTTATGCCTTTAATTTCTTTCATCTGTCTAATTGCTCTGGCCAGTGTTTGGAGAACTATGTTGAACAGAAGTGGTGAGAGAGGGCATCCCTGTCTTGTTCCAGATTTTAGAGGGAATGCCTTCAATTTTT
>NW_026694131.1:0-8292 GCF_021218885.2 Marmota monax | reverse complement strand
AATACCCTAAAATGTTGAAGCTCAAGGCTGTTTCCAGCAGAGACATCTTGGTCCTATAGGAAGCAGTCCTGGCGGGTAGAAATAAAAACTCTTCAATTTGGACAAAACTGGGAGTTGGTGTGTTTTCTGAGTGACCTGCCCCCCAGCACTCTCTGTGGGAATCTGGGTCATCTTGACCTCATTAGGTCAGTGATTCCACACTAGTTCTCTAAAAGAACAAAACTAAACCCCAAAGTCAAACCAGGAGGCAACAGATGTCATGGCAACAGATTGGAAAGATCCAGAATTTTCTCTTGTTGGTGCAAAAATATGAACTACTTTGGAACTGCATGAGATGCTGACGTTCTTGAACAAATTAAGGGTAAAGGGAAACCTCAAGAGGGAGATTCTAGATTTCCTGATAAATAAAGAAATTGGATACTGAAGTGATTAATTGAAAAATTAAGGAGATGTGACCAAATTGGTCTTCTGAGTTAGTGGAGCATTTCATACCAATTACATAGTTTTTGTTAAATTCCTTGTGGGTGGTTGGCTCTTTGGTTAAGTCATGATGCTAAGAAAAAGTGGAGAGATTGAATTTTGCATTTGAGGAGGCTAGTTTGCTTATGACTGCATACTCTAGATTCTTCCCTATCAGTAAATTTTACAAAAGTTCAGAAATCCAAAGTAAGAACTTGAAAGATCATAGCTAATGAGTGCAAATTCACTACCACAGCTAGAATACGCAGCTCAAAGGCGTGCCTGATGACAGTGAGGAGTACTGTCAGCTTGGTCGTTCCATTTCAGCACTATTCTGAAAAAGCAGAACTCCAAATTTACTGAGAAACATCATTTTTATTCTTACAGATTCTTGAAATTCATTCAATTGATTAAGTGTCAGATAGTAAACTTTGCTATTTCACTATATTATCTAATTAATCCTTACAACAACCATATGGGATTGCTATTTTTCTCCAATTACTTAAGTAGAAAACATGGTTTTGAGAGATTATGCAATTTAATTTGATTGCAGTTTGAAAATGTTTCCAAAAGGATTCTCTGAGTCATTAGGAAGGTGCTATCAAAATAGGATTTTATCTATTTTTATCTATTTAGTATGGATTCCATTGAGTCCACTCAATACAAAGACATAAAACACCCAAAGCTGGAATTTTATCAAATTGATTTTCACCCAAGTAATTATAAATCAGTATTATGCCTAATGAATTCCTCTATGATTATTTGGAGTAGTGTAATACTGAGGTTTCTAAACCTGTCTATAGATGTGATTTATTGGAGAATTTCTTAAAGTAATAGACTCCACAATTTCACCCAAGATTGCAAATTTACATTTTATTAAAATACTCCAAGGATTTTCCGTTACACAGTCACATTGAAACCACTAGTTTATTCTGCAATTTATCTCAACAATCTGGATAAACAATGCATGGAGAGAGGGACTCCAGGGGAATAAGTCTTTCTAGAGAAAATTATTGCAGGACAAATTCAGCCTATTACACTGAAAAATGAGTGAGAAAACATCAGAAAGGGACTAATGACTTAAATTTTTATAAAATATAAAGCAGAAAAAAATGAAATCAGATGTAATCATCTCATTCCTGATTTTAAAGGGAATGCTCATATTTTAATACTCATTATATAAGCTTCCTATTGTTGGTAGTATCTTTTATTGGGTAAAGAAAATATTTTCTATTACTAACACACTATGAATGTTTTCAGTATGAAAAGCTCTGGATTTTGTAGAAGAAGTTTCTATATTCTATATCTATTGTAGATTCTTTCTTCTTAATCTTTTTAAAATTTGCTTATTTATTCTAATTTGTTATAGATGACAGCACAGTTCATTTCAATTCATAGTACACATATAGAGCTCAAATTTTCATGTCTCTGGTTGTACACAAAGTTGAGTCACACCATTCATGTCTTCATATATGTACTTAGAGTAATGATATCCACTTCATTCTACCATCTTTCTTACCCCCAAGGCCCCTCCCTTTCCCTCCCTCCGCTTTCCCTATCTAAAGTTCCTCCCTTCCTCCCATGCTCTCCCGCTCCATCCTCATTATGGATCATTACCGACATATCAGAGAAAACATTTGGTCTTTGGTTTTGGGGGATTGGCTTACTTCACATAGCATAATATTCTCCAACTCCATCCATTTACCTGCAAATGCCATGATATTATTATTCTCTTTTAATGCTGATTAATATTCCATTGTGTATATATACCACATTTTTTATACACTCATCTACTGAAGGGAATCTAGGTTGGTCCCACAATTTAGCTATTGTAAATTGTGCTGTTATAACATTGATATGATTGCATCACTGTAGTATGCTATTTTTTAGTCCTTTGGGTATAAACCTAGCAGTGGATAGCTGGGTCAAGTGATGGTTCCATTCCCAGTTTCCCAAGAAATCTCCATACTGCTTTCCAGATTGGCTGCACCAATTTGCAATCCCACCAGCAATGTATGAGTGTGCCTTTGCCCCCACAACCTCGCCAACACTTACTGTTGTTTCTATTCTTAGTAGCTGCCATTCTGATTGGAGTGGGATGAAATCTTAGAGTAGTTTTGACTTGCATTTCTCTAATTGCTAGAGATTATGAACAGACACTTCTTAGAAGATGATATGCAATCAGTCAACAAAATATATGAAAAATGTTCATAATCTCTTGTTAATGAAGTAGGGGCCTAATTGACATGATGGAGATTTGGGCCTACTTTTTCTTCTATTAGACACAGGGTCTCTGGTTTTATTCCTATGTTCTTGATCCACTTTGAGTTGAGTTTTTTACATGGTGAGAGATAGGGGATTAATTCATTTTGTTGCATATGGATTTCCAGTTTTCCCACCACCATTTGTTGAAGAGGCTGTCTTTTCCCCAATATATGTTTTTGGCACCTTTGTCTGATATGAGATAACTGTATTTATGTGGGTTTGTTTCTGTGTCCTCTATTCTGTAGCATTGGAATACAAGTCTATTTTGGTACCAATACCATGGTGTTTTTGTTACTATTGCTCTGTAATATAGTTTAAGGTCTGGTATTGTGATGCCACCTGTTTCACTCTTCTGGCTAAGGATTGCCTTAGCTATTCTGGGTCTCTTATTTTTCCACATGAGTTTCATGACTACTTTTTCTATTTCTATGAGGAATGTCATTGGGATTTTGATTGGAATTGCATTAAATCTATATAGTGCTTTTGGTGGTATGATCATTTTTTTGTATTTATTTTTTAGTTGTAGTTGGACACAATATCCTTATTTTATTTATTTACTTTTATGTGGTGCTGAGGATCAAACCCAGGGCCTCACACATGATAGGTGAGTACTCTACCACTGAGCCACAATCTCAACCCCAATGGTATGGTCATTTTGACAATATTAATTCAGCCTATCCCAGAACAAAGAAGATCTTTCCAACTTCTAAGGCCTTCTTTAATTTATTTCTTTAGCACTCTGTCATTTTCATTGTAGAGGTTATACCACCTGTTATTGGTGACAAGTTCTGCTTCCTCACATGTTGAAGTCTGAACATTAGAAAAGCACACCAAAGCATGCACATAAAGCAGGGTTTATTTAAAAAGGGGTAACATAGACTTCTATTGGGAGGGAAAAGGGGGTGAGAGCTGATATCCTGGTATCCCAAGAGGCAAGGTGTTCTGCCCTTTTTATATGTCCTAGGCTTCCTTTGTTCTACTACCCTCTACCCTTTATCTTTCATCTTTCCTGCATACATGACTAGGTCTAGGAAATGCTGCTTGGTGGACTGGCCAAAAGGTGGGAAATAGGTGGGCTGAAGGAGGAAGTACAGGATGGAGCAGCCAAGGACACATTAACCAACAACCTTATGGCTCCCTGTAGGGAGGGGCAATTTCTGGGACAGGTTACCCTGGTAACAGGCTGGAGCAGGGGCAGGTTCTTGATAAGGGTAGAGGAAGGGCTCTGAAGGAATTAATATTTCAATCCTTCAGGTGACAGTCTCCAACTTCCTGGACTCACTCAAAATTGGCCTCCTTGATCCAACCTGACTTTATTTACCTATCTATACTGACTGCCTAATTCTGGCTTCAGAGGTCTTTCACCTCTATTGTTAAGTTGATTCCCAAGTATTTTATTATTTTTGAGGGTATTGTAAATGAGGTAGTTTTTCTAGTTTCTCTTTCAGATGATTTATCACTGAAGTACAGAAATGTCTTTGATTTATGGGTGTTGATTTTATATCCTGCCACTTTGCCAAATTCATTTATTATTTCTAGAAGTTTTCTGGTGGAGTTTTGGGAATCTTCTAGGCATAGAATCATATCATCAGCAAATAGTGATAGTTTGAGTTCTTCTTTCCCTATCCATTTCCCTTTAATTTTTTTCATCTAATTGCTCTGACTAGAGTTTTAAGAACTATGTTGAATAGAAGTAGTAAAAGAGAACATCCTTGCCTTGTTTCAGTTTCTGGAGGGGAATGCTTTCAACTTTTCTCCATTTAGAATGATGTTGGCCTCGGGCTTAGCACAGATAGCTTTTATAATGTTGAGTTATGTTCCTGTTATCCCCAGTTTTCTAGTGTTTTGAACATGAAGGGTGCTGTATTTTGTTGAATGCTTTTTCTTCATCTATTGAGATGGTTATGTGATTCTTATCTTTAAGTCTATTGATATGATGAATTACATTTATTGATTTCCATATGTTGAACCAACCTTCAGATGAACCCCACTTGATCATGGTGCATTTGTATTCAATTTGCCAGAATTTTCTTGAAAATTTTTGCATCTGTGTTCATTAGAGATATTGGTCTGAAGTTTTCTTTCTTTGATGTATCTTTGCCTGGTTTTAGAATCAGGGTGATATTGGCCTCATAGAATGAGTTTGGAAGTGTTCTCTCTATTTCATGAAATAATTTGAGGAGTATTGGTATTAGTTCTTCTTTGAAGGTCTTCTAGAACTCACCTGTGTATCCATCTGGTCCTGGGCTTTTCTTGGTTGGTAGGCCTCTGATGGTGTCTTCTATTTCATTGCATGAAATTGATGTTTAAGTTGTGTATATCATCCTTATTTAGTTTGGGCAAATCATGTGACTCCAGAAATTTATTGATGCCTTTGATATTTTCTGTTTTATTGGAGTACAAATTTTCAAAATAATTCCTAATTGTCTTCTGTATTTCTGTAGTATCTATCATGATATTTCCTTTTTCATCACAGATGTTAGTAATTTGAGTTTTCTCTCCCCTTCTCTTCATTAGCATGGCTGAGGATTTATCAATTTTATTTATTTTTTTAAAGAACCAACTTTTTGTTTTGTCAATTTTTCAGTTGTTTCTTTTATTTTAATTTCATTGATTTCATCTCTGATTTTAATTATTTTCTGTCTTCTGCTTTTTGTGTTGATTTGTTCTTTTTCTAGGGCTTTGAGATGTAATGTTAGGTCATTTATTTGTTGATTTTTTCTTCTTTTAAGGAATGAACTCCATGCCTTCATAGTGTCCCAGAGATTTCAATATGTTGTATCAGTATTTTCATTTACCCCTAAGAATTTTTAATCTCCTCTTTGATGTCTTTTTCAACCCATTGTTCATTCAATAGCAAATTATTTAGTCTCCAGGTGTTGGAGTAGCTATCATTTTTCATTTTATCTTTGCTTTTAATGTATTCCATGATGATTTGATAGAATGCAGGGTAGTATCTCTACTTTTTTATATTTTCTAAGAGTTGCTTTGTGGCATAATACATGGTCTATTTTAAGGAAGGATCCATGTGCTGCTGAGAAGAAAATGTATTCACTATTGATAAATGAAATAATCTATATATGTCTCTTAAGTCTAAATTATTGATTGTATATTGAGTTCTATAGTTTCTTTGTTCAGCTTTTGTTTGGAAAATCTATCCAGTGGTAAAAGAAGTGTATTAAAGTCACCCAGAATTATTGTGTTGTGGTCTATTTGACTCTTGAACTTGAGAAGAGTTTGTTTGATGAACGTAGATGGTCCATTGTTTAGGGCACATATATTTATAATTGCTATGTCTTGTTGGTGTATGGTTCCCTTAAGCAGTATGAAGTGTCCTTCTTTATCCCTTTTGATTGACTTTGGCTTGAAGTCTACTGTATTTGATATGAGGATGGAAACCCCTGCTTGCTTCTGCAGTCCATGTGAGTGGTATGTTTTTTCCCCAACCCTTCACCATCAGTCTGTGGATGTCTTTCCCTATGAGATGAGTCTCCTGGAGGCAGCATATTGTTGGGTCTTTTTTTAAAAAAATCCATTCATTTAGTCTATATCTTTTGACTATTGTGTTTAGGCCATTAACATTCAGGGTTATAATTGAACATGATTTGTATTCCCAGCCATTTTTGTTTATTTTTGGTGTTTAACTTTATTTGGTTTCTCCTTTGATTAGTTTTTCCTTTAGTGTAATATCTCCCTCTAATGATTTTTATTTTCTCCTCATGGAGTATTTTGCTGAGGATGTTCTGTAGTGCAGGTTTTCTAGTTGTAAATTTTTTTAAACTTTTATTTATCATGGAAGGTTTCTATTTCACCATCAAATCCAAAACTTAATTTTGCTGGATATAAGATTCTTGGTTGACATCCATTGTTTTTCAGGGATCGGTATATGTTGTTCCAGGATCTTCTAACTTTCAGGGTCTAGGTTGAAAAATCTGCAGATATCCTAATTGGTTTCCCCCTACATGTAATCTGATTCTTTTATCTCATGGCTTTTAAAATTCTCTCCTTATTCTGTATGCTAGGCAGTTTCATTATAATGTGCCTTAGTGTGAATCTGTTGTGATTTTGTACATTTGGTGTCCGGTAGGCCTCTTGTATTTGATTTTCCAATTCATTCTTCATGTTTGGAAATTTTTTCTGATATTATTTCATTGAACAGATAGATCATTCTTTGGTTTGGAACTCTATGCCTTCCTCTATCCCAATAATTCTTAAATTTGGTCTCTTTATATTATCTCATAATTCTTGAATGCTCTACTCATGGTCTTACCATCTTCACTGTGTGGCCAACATTCTTTTCAAGATTATATATTTTGTCTTCATTGCCTGACGTCCTGTCTTCCAAGTGGTCTAATCTGTTGGTGGTGCTTTCTGTGAGTTTTTAATTTGGTTTATTATTTCTTTCATTTCAAGGATTTCTGTTTGTTTGTTTGTTTGTTTGTTTTTCCAGAACCTCTGTCTCCTTATTGAAGTAATCTTTTGCTTCCTGTATTTGCTTATGGAGCTCTTTATGGAAATGATCTTTTGCTGCCTATATTTGCTCTCTTATATCATCATTTAATTCACAGAACATTTTAATTATGTACATCCTGAACTCCTTCTCTGTCATATCTTCTGTTGGGCTGGCCATGGATACTAATAATGTAGTATATTGGTTTCTTTGGGGCACTTTCTTCCTTTGTTTTTTCATGTTGTTCATGTGTATTCCCTTCTAGCACTGCAGATCTGAGGTGTTATAGTTTTTACCCTATAGGCTTATAGTTTCCCTGCAGGGTTCCAATACCTCTCCTTTAAGTGGGAGAACAATATTAACAGAATCCAATACTAACAACATACAACCTTCAACCAAATAGCTGCTATTAAGACATTTACGGTTTTGTCACAATATACAGAAATGTTGAGTTCAATTACTATCTCTAATATAAATAGTAGGTTTGCAAAAGGGTCTACAGTTTCTGATGGTGGACAAAGAACTGGGGATGAGGTGGTGGATGAAATGTTGAGAGGGTAGAAGGTGAGGATATAGAGTTAATATATCTTAGAAAGCATGAAAAAGAACTCTAAAAAAGTTGGTTAGGAAAAGAGAGATGGATGTCAACCAAGCAGGAAAAGAGAGAGAAAGTAATTTGGGGCAGACAAGTGAGTGGGAAGACAATAGAGTACAAAATATAAACAAACAGATATATTTTTAAAAATTAAAAATAGGAGATAAAAGAATATACACCACAACTGTAACATTCTCTTCAGACTTCCCAGTCCTCAGTAACCTGCTGGGAGCCATTAGCCAAGTAGGTATGACAATTTCCTTGCCAGCGTACCCCATGTTGCTGACATGTTGCAGTGACATTGAATGTAGGTGACCTTGCTCAAGGACCAAGGCAGATTAGGGTGTTCCCGGTTTTAAGATAATCGTGTTTAGGGCGTTCCCAGTTTAGGTTCCAGGTTTAAGGTTTAAGATTATTCCTGCTGGGAATAGGGCGTATCCTGCTGCCTGAGTTCCCCTTGAGTTCTCACGGGATTCAGACAGTATATTTTGGAGATAGAAGCCCAGTGGAGGTGGATTTGGGC
>NW_026694130.1:0-13477 GCF_021218885.2 Marmota monax | reverse complement strand
TTTTTTTTGTTTTTAATTACATTGTAAACATATATATTTTTTTAATTTTTAAAATGTTATCATCTGTTTTTTTTAATTTTTTATTGTTGGTTGTTCAAAACATTACATAGTTCTTGATATATCATATTTCACACTTTGATTCAAGTGGGTTATGAACTCCCATTTTTACCCCATATACAGATTGCAGAATCACATCAGTTACACATCCATTGATTTACATATTGCCATACTAGTGTCTGTTGTGTTCTGCTGCCTTTCCTATCCTCTACTATCCCCCCTTCCCTCCCCTCCCCTCCCCTCTTCTCTCTCTACCCCCTCTACTGTCATTCATTTCTCCCCCTTGTATTATTATTCCCTTTCCCCTCACTTCCTCTTGTATGTACTTTTGTATAACCCTGAGGGTCTCCTTCCATTTCCATGCAATTTCCCTTCTCTCTCCCTTTCCCTCCCACCTCACAGAAACCAATCCACAAAGTTACAACTATCTTATATTTGATAAAGGGGCTAAAAGCATGCAATGGAGGAAGGACAGCATCTTCAACAAATGGTGCTGGGGAAACTGGAAATCCATATGCAACAAAATGAAACTGAATCCCTTTCTCTCACCATGCACAAAAGTTAACTCAAAATGGATCAAGAAGCTTGTTATCAAATCAGAGACTCTGCGTCTGATAGAAGAAAAAGTTGGCTCCGATCTTCATATTGTGGGGTCAGGCTCCAAATTCCTTAATAGGACACCCATAGCACAAGAGTTAAAAACAAGAATCAACAAATGGGACTTACTCAAACTAAAACGTTTCTTCTCAGCAAGAGAAACAATAAGAGAGGTAAATAGGGAGCCTACATCCTGGGAACAAATCTTTACTCCTCACACTTCAGATAGAGCCCTAATATCCAGAGTATCCAGAGCTAGAAGATCCTGGAATAACATATTTCAAGCACTGAAAGAAAATGGGTTCCAACCAAGAATTGTGTATCCAGCGAAATTAAGCTTCAGGATGGAAGATGAAATTAAAACCTTCCACGATAAACAAAAGTTTAAAGAATTTGCAGCTAGAAAACCATCTCTTCAAAACATCCTCGGCAAAACATTACAGGAAGAAGAAATGGAAAATAACAATGAAAACCAACAGTGGGAGGTAGGACAGTAAAGGGGGGGAAAATAATCAAAGAGGAAAACAAACCATGTTTAGTAACAGAAATAAACAAATATGGCTGGAAGAACAACCCATATCTCAATAATAACCCTAAATGTTAATGGCTTAAACTCACCAATTAAGAGACACAGGCTGGTAGAATGGATCACTAAACAAGACCCAACAATATGCTGCCTACAGGAGACGCATTTGATAGGAAAAGATATACATAGGCTGAAGGTGAAAGGTTGGGAAAAATCATATCAAGCAGGAGTGTCCATACTCATATCAAATAAAATAGATTTCAAGCCAAAGTTAATCAAAAGGGATAAAGAGGGACACTACATACTGCTTAAGGGAACCATACACCAACAAGACATAACAATCATAAATATTTATGCCCCAAACAATGGTGCAGCTATGTTCATCAAACAAACTCTTCTCAAGTTCAAGAGTCTAATAGACCACCATACAATAATCATGGGAGACTTCAACACACCTCTATCACCACTGGACAGATCTTCCAAACAAAAGTTGAATAAGGAAACTATAGAACTCAATAACACAATTAATAACCTAGACTTAATTGACATATATAGAATATACCACCCAACATCAAGCAGTTACACTTTTTTCTCAGCAGCACATGGATCCTTCTCAAAAATAGATCATATTCCCTCCTCCTCTGAGAAGTGTCTGTTCAGGTCCTTGGCCCATTTGTTGATTGGGTTGTTTGTTTTCTTATTGCTTAATTTTTTGAGTTCTTTGTATACTCTGGATATTAGGGCTCTATCTGAAGTGTGAGGAGTAAAGATTTGTTCCCAGGATGTAGGCTCCCTATTTACCTCTCTTATTGTTTCTCTTGCTGAGAAGAAACGTTTTAGTTTGAGTAAGTCCCATTTGTTGATTCTTGTTTTTAACTCTTGTGCTATGGGTGTCCTATTAAGGAATTTGGAGCCTGACCCCACAATATGAAGATCGGAGCCAACTTTTTCTTCTATCAGACGCAGAGTCTCTGATTTGATAACAAGCTTCTTGATCCATTTTGAGTTAACTTTTGTGCATGGTGAGAGAAAGGGATTCAGTTTCATTTTGTTGCATATGGATTTCCAGTTTCCCCAGCACCATTTGTTGAAGATGCTGTCCTTCCTCCATTGCATGCTTTTAGCCCCTTTATCAAATATAAGATAGTTGTAACTTTGTGGATTGGTTTCTGTGTCTTCTATTCTATACCATTGGTCCATGCACCTGTTTTGGTACCAGTACCATGCTGTTTTTGTTACTATTGCTCTGTAGTACAGTTTGAAATCTTTTATCGCTATACCTCCTGATTCACACTTCCTGCTTAGAATTGCTTTTGCTATTCTGGGTCTTTTATTTTTCCATATGAATTTCAAGATTGTTTTATCTATTTCTACAAGAAATGCTGTTGGGATTTTGATTGGCATTGCATTGAACCTATAGAGAACTTTAACTAGCACTAGTTTTAAAGAGTAGGTTCTGACATGACATTGTAGAACAACTTTATTAAACAGAAAACTCTAGTTGGAGATGGTGGTAGAGCAGTTGCCTAGCATGCATGAAATCTTGGGTTTGATCTCCATCACTGCAAACAGAAAAGAAAATTATACCATCTGTAAATATATAATTGTTCTCATAAGCCACTCTTAATTGTTCATTGATTAATGATTAATGATTAACGCATTTGCCCATTTCATTTCACAAATGTTTATTACAAATAATCTGTCAGGAAATATGCTCTGCTTTATGTTTTATATGATGCCAGTTATTTACTTGATCATCTTTCCTATTCCTCTGTGATCTTTTAAAGGGAAAAATACTGCTACCTGACTTCAGATATGTTGCTGATTTTGGAAATGGAAATATAAGTAAGATTTTTATGTTTGAAAAGTTTTCATTCTCTTTTAAAGTTATGTAAGTCTCATGTTCTCTGAGAAGGAACAATTAATTCTCCCAGGCTCCTCTCTTTCTAGCCTCCCATAATATGCCTCCCATATTAATTTTCTCCACAATTTTCTGACTATAATTTTGGAACACATTAGAACTGATTGTCTCCCCAAATTGTGACTAGAATAAATACGCAGTTAAAGAATAAATTCACATCTAGACCTTACCCTAATGCTTCAGAATCATTTGGGATGATTATTTAAAATGAAAATTCTCGAGTTCCTTTTGTTATCATATAGTGAATTGGAGTCTTTTGTCTTTATAAAATTTGTATCTTAACTATATCTCTTAGAGAATTACATGCACCCTGAAGTTTAAGAATTACTTGTTTGCTTAGGGGAAAAAAAATCCATAAGCTTTGCATGATATAGTGAAGGCATGGATTGGCTTTGAGACCTAGATCATCAGCACTTTAATATTTTAATTTATCTGCTCTAGTCTACTTAATAGCAATGAATTATTTTTAATTATCATAAACATTTCACATCTAAGAAATACTTTCTAAATATTATTCACATTAATGTGTGATCAAAAACTTATTAATGATAGGTAAACACTATAGATTGTAATGATTATTTATTAAATTTAATGCTAGAGTGTGAACTCTGTCTAATGAGGGATTATCTAACCAATATTAACTTAGGCTCGAGTAGATGGGCTAATATTACATTTTTCATACAACAAAATCTTGCTCCTAGACTCTTCTATATATTTCATTCAAACTCTTAAAATATCTTTGTCAAACTTTTTTTTTTTTACACTAGCCTAAATTTGGAGTTTTGAAGTTCATTTAAAAAGTTATATTGACTTGCAAAAATTGTTGGTGCAGGAAATGCATTATATGAGGGTATGATCTTACCTTTTAGGCATAGCACTTTGAAGCTGGGGTGTGGAGAAGGGAACTAAAAAGGAAACTCAGATCACAATGGACACTTAGGATACCTCTTATCCCAGTTTCATAGGCCAAATGAAAACCTTATTGAATCCTGTTTTGGTCAACTGTTTTTGAGGTGGTGATCAAAATACCTGACAAAAACAATTATATAGGAGGTAAAGTTTATTTAGTGCTCATAGTTTCAGAAGTCTCAGTCCATAGATGGCCACTTCCACTCCTCAGGGCCTACGTAAGGTAGAACATCATGTCAGAAGAGTGTGGTGCAGGAAAGCAACTCAAGACATGACACCAGGAAGGACAGAAAGAGCTCCCCTCACCTCATCGTGCACAAAATATATACCGCCAAACCATGCCCACAATGACCCATCTTCTCCAGCCATACCCTATTGCCTATAGTTATTGCCCAGTTAACCCCTATCAGAGGATTAATGCACTGATTAGGATAAGGCTGTCTTAAACCAATCCTTCCCCATCTAAGCTTTCTTGCGTTGTTTCATATCTGAGCTTTTGAGGGGCACCTTATATCTAAACCATAACAAACCCATAATACTTTCTGGACATTGGTATTGTTGCCCCAAGTTTATACTTAAAAACAAAACAAAACAAAACAAAACAAAAACACTAAACCTAAATAGTGGAAGAGTTTCTTTTTCAAGAATTGTTAGCTCACTCAAATGTTGACCTCTGATTTTGGCTGGCTAGCTTATTTTTATTGACTTCACTCATTCATTCAGCAAGTGTTTTCCAAGTGCCTGCAACATGCAGGCAGTGTGCTAAACAATTGTAATTGAGTCTTGAGCAACATGGGTGTATACCTGCTTGTCATTTGATGAATCTACTTATCTTTCTGTCTGAGCACATCTGGGAAAACCCAAAGCAAATCCTTCTCAATTTTCAGAAGAACATTATTTTAATTACCATTAACTACAGATCTATTAGCTTACTAGATAGTGCATCTAATATTGTATGGTGATATTTTGTTTTTTACACCGTGACCATGTGATTCCCAGTCCAGTGTCCTATATGAGGAATATAGAGGTCATTCTATTCATTATTATCACTAGACTCTTATAAAAAATCCTGTCCCAGGTAGCATGAGATGATTGTGCCTTTTAATAAGTTATTGCTCCAATCTTCAGCATGCACACCCCAATTTACTTCATTAGAAAAAAGCAACAATATTCACACTGACACCCTCAGAACAGTTTTGGGAACTGAAAGTCTGTCTTGAGGGCCCAGATGTGACTTAAGTCCCTTTTTGGACTCCATCAGCTAATGTGGCAATTATGCTTGTACTGGTTAGGAAGATAATTGGACCAAGCCAAGCAGGTGTGAGTAATTGCCTGCCACCAGAGAGCATGGGTTCTCAAGGAACAAGCACTCACACACAGGCATTCAATGAATTGCAGGACCTGCCAAATGACTGTCATCGTGGCTAATGAAGGTCTGATAAATCTCCTTTAATTATCCAGATTTCTATGTAGTAAGATTTCCACTGACAGGAAGATGTAGTTTCAAGGATTAGTGCCTAAGAGAATCCTCTCCCTCTAGTCTTATAAAATAATTAATGGAAGAGGGGATTGGTATAATGTTAAGGCCATGAGAACACTGTATGGTGTGAATTTAAGGTAATGTTTTGATTTAAAAAAATTTATACAGTGCTCATCACATTTACATTCTATATTATTACTTCTATATTCTCTGATATTGGGGAGATAGATTTATCAAGCAGTTTATTGTTATTCTTTAATATTTTCATAGGTCTGAGAATCACATTCTGCTTGTGTGGACGCAACATTTTTGGATTTGGTACTATTCTTCATGACATGGGGATGAGGCTGATGTAGGATTTTTCTTTAGAAGAACCAGTAAGTCTTTCCATCACTCTCTTGTATCTATTATTAGTTAAAGTTGTTTCCATAGACCTAGCTATGACTGACATCCTGGTAAATGTAGTAAACCCCACAAAATTAACATAAAACACTCACAGAGCATTCCATATATACATAATGTTAATCACATTTTAGATTTGATATTTGCAGCCATCTCATAGGATATTATTATTAAACTCATTTTAAAGATAAGGAAATTAAGGCTTAATTAAAGACTTATTTAAGGTCACCACTACTTGGAGAAGGTAGACCAAAATTCAAATCTAGTTCTGCTTGATCCTTGATCTCATATCCTGTTCTTTTTTTTTTGTAGCAGGAATTGAACCAAGGGGCACTCAACCACTGAGTCATAGTGCAACCCCCCCCCCGCCCCCCTGGCATTTTGTACTTCATTTAGAAACAAAGTCTTACTGAGTTGCTTTAGACCTTGCTAAATTGCTGAGGCTGGCTATGAACTCCTAATCCTCCTGCCTCAGCATCCTGAGCTGCTAGGATTACAGTCGTGAGTTACTGTTCCTGGCTGATATCCTGTACTGGATGCCCCTCAGAGAGATAGCTGTTGCATCATGCGCTCTCTGAGTTGTTTTACTCTGACATAGTTGGAGATACCTAATAATAAAGATAATGAAAATGCAATAATATTAACAGTAACAATAATAGCATAATTTCGTGTTAAGAGTATGGGCTCTGGGCTGGGATTGTGGCTCAGTGGAAGAGCACTTGCCTAGTACATGTGAGGCACTGGATTCTATCCTTAGCACCACATTTAAAAAAATAAATAAATAAAAATGAAAGTATTAAAAAAAGAGTATGGGCTCTGATAGGCCTGGGTTCAAATCTCAAGTCCATATCTTAATAATTATTTGAGAAAGTGATTTAAATTCTCTAAGACACAATAAATATCTTTTAATATTGTAATGTTGTGAGGATTGGTGACCTCGTTATTGTGATGTAGAGGATAATGACAACCACTGTCTTGGGATCCTAGATGGTTACTAAGAATCAGACATTTTCCATTTATTATCTCTGACCTCTGATATAATATTGTGAAATATATATTTTAATTCCCCTTATAAAATGGGAAAATGAAGATGGGGAATTAATATGATTTTCTCAGGATCAAATATTTTTTAAGAGACTGTGTTAGGATTTGGTCCATGTTCTTTGCTGTGTGAAGTTGTTGTAAAACATTCTTTGGAAAAGATAGAAACCTTCAAAAGATCCTAGACAATGACTTTACCTGAAATCAGCTATATTAATTTGTTCCCTTAATTTCTTGACCTTCCATGAGTACCAAGGCCATGTTATGCTCATGGTATGATTTAACATATACAAGTAGGCACTGTAAAAAAAATGAATTTCACAATTTAGCACGGCAACTGGTTGCTAGAATAAAAATACTTCTTTTTGTGAGAAGGAACACGCATGAGTTATCTTAGGTCCTTAAAAATGTTTGACAAATTCCAAAGAAACTGGTCTGAAAAAAAAAATGATGAAAACCTAAATTGTGACCCACAGAATTGCAACTGTTTTTGGCAGATCAGCAAACAATCCTACAGGCTTCCAGCTCAGGAAACTTGAGTGCTTTCAAGCTTTTTTCCTGCATCTACCTCTTCCAACAATCTGGTGGGGAGTCAAGAAAAGCGCCTCCTATGTTTTGCGTTTGAGGAAACTGAGCCCACAGGAATTAACTTTTCTATCAAAGATCACACAGCAAGTGGAACTTGGCTGAGTCTCCTAGACAGTCTTTTTCTGCGACCCTACAGTAAGATAGTCACAAAGGGCTGGGGGCTATTTCTCTGGCTGGTAGATCTGTAGATGAAGATCCAACCCCAAGACATTAGAATTACAATAGGAATATTTTCTCCACTCATATTGGTCTTAAATTTAATCAGAATAACTGTGAGTCAGAAGCTTGGATTCTAGTCCTGCTCTGTCTCATACTAGCTGATGAACTAGATCATTAGGTCATTTAACCCATGTGGGCCTCTTTCTGCTTATGAAAAATGAGGATAATAATGCTGATCATTTCATGCTCCCAGGTCTGTTGGGAGCATCTGACCTGAGATTGTGATAGGAAAATGGTCTCAACATCCAAGTCCTGGACAAGCTCTAGCCACCCTGCATACCTTCCTTTTTAAACCATACTATTATTTCCTTTGGGAACTTCTTCTCTCCCACTAAGGGTTATGAATCAGACTCTCTGCCTTCCCATTGTGGCAGTCAAAAGTACCCTAGAGGTTATCTTGGTCCCTCCTAGGAGCTACTCCCTCACCATTCCAGAGGGACACAGGGCAAGCCAGGACCTCTCAGTTGGGTGAACTTTTTTTTTTTCTTCCTAGAACTGAGTTCTTGGCAGAGAGACAGAAAGTCAAAGAGAAAAAGAAGAAAGATGGTGCAAACAAGTTGTCATGTGATTTCACAGCAGCTCCTTTATGAGCTGGAGAAGGGCCTCCTGGTCCCATTTGCTGTCAGCTTCTGAAGCCAAACCCTCCAATCTTATCAGTAACTCTGTGTGGATGTCTTCTCCTGAAGATTCCTCATTTAAGTTCGAGTTGGATTTTGTTGATTGCAATCAAAAATCCTCACCATTATGCATAGAAGTTTTTATATTTCCTTAATTTCAAGATACCATCAATGTAATGTGCTTCATTGAGTTTTTTTTAGGGGAAAAGGGAAGCAGCATTAGGACAATATTCAATATATATAACTAATAGGCAACACACATCCTGGTTTGAGCAATGGGAAACATGAAAAATGGGATGTATTAGAGCAGAGGAAATGGTGTACTCATATTTTCATTATTAATAAATTATAGCAGGATAATAATGATGACAACTGAGCATTTTATGTATAAAGAGCTCAGAAGGAGTCAGGGAAGAAAGCCAGAGGAATCAATTCTAAAATACTCTTGATTGCTTCTCTGAGAAATCTTGAATTTATTTGCCTTTGGTGTGAGAAATTTCTGGTTTTGGCTGCCAACTAATTTCCAGAAGTTGAAGGCAGTTCTGGTTTACCAAGAGTGGGAAGTTTGCAGAAAAATAGCAGCGATGCAGTAGGCAACAGCTCTCTGGAATTGTTCTGAATGTACAGCTACCAGGCAGCTATCTTTCAGAGATTTTTATGTGTAGATTTTCCTACACATTTTTTATAGCTTTTTCTGGTGAAGAATTAGCCTGGATGTTGGAGGAGGAGCTTGTCAATTTGGCTCCTGATCAAATTCCACTTTGTTAAGCAGTTAATTCTCAGGTGTTTGTACCACTTATTATGAAGTCACAGAAGTTAGAGCTGGCAGCTTTGATTAACAGATAAATGATCATGGTTCCCCTCAATGTAAGTGTCATTGCTGCCCTGAAATAACTGTTTATTTATCTTCAGGGTTAGGAGGAGGTGAGGGTGGTGATGCTCAAATAGCCACCAGAGTAGTGCGGATTTGGAGCCATTTCCCTGAAGAAAAAGAAATGCCCTGCAGAAACAATTTTCCAAGCCACTGTTTTGATTTGAAGGTGGCAGTGACTTAATTGGAAGACAGTGTGAAAATGAACTGCAGGAGGATTAAGAAGAGGGGTCTATTAGTCATTCCGACCCTCTTGCTACATAGATCTTGCAATTACATTTGTATTTCCGTTTTTCCCCTCTGTAAAGCCAGAGCAATTATTCATAATGTGACTGCCATTTGTATCATGCTTAGTATTTAAAGCTGCATCTTCATATGGCCCAGCTTATCACAACCGAGCTGTAGATTTAAAGAGGTGATGTATCTTTGCTGTATCACTTCCTTGCTCCATAAGCATGGGCAGTTGTGTAATGCTTTATGTCTCCATTACTCATTTGTAAAATGGGAACAATAATGATGCCTACCTCATTGTTTTATTATTAAAATTACTCTAGTGCCTGTGACAGGCTTAGCCGGGTACAGAATAAGTGTTTAGTAAAGGTTAGCCATCATTACTTGGTAACATGGCATGGAGATATTTGCAGGTGGATGCTTTTTAGCTCTTATGATTCCTGTTGGGTTTTGACACACTGTGATTCCCAAGTCCAATCAAGCCTGCACATGCTTTTGTAAATAAAGTTTTATTGGACCACAGCAATGCTCATTTTTCTATGTATTATTATCTATGGTTTCTTTGCTGCTACAGAAGCAGACTTAAGTGGTTAAAACAGAGATTTTTATGGTCTGTTAACTTAAAACATTGACTATCTGGTTCTTTATAGGCCAAGTCAACTAACCCCTGGTATTCTACAAGAAAACAGACAATTCTCAGGTTTCATGTAATTTGCATTTAGTAACAGATTGAATCTATTGTAATTTATTTAATCTTTCCTCTACTGATAATTAATAGACCTATGGGAGATTTCTATTTTTTATTTATAAATAAGTTTTCAATAAATAATAGCACATCAATAAATGCATCTCTAGGATAGATTCCAACTTGTAAAGTACTTATAGGTAATTATTTGGGACATCCCAGTTGATGTGCTTGAAGATTTATCTCAACATCACAGTTGTCAGAACTGAATACAGAATTAAGCTGTCAGTTCTAATTCCCTATAACACAGTTTATCATTAATTAGCTTCTTTGAGCCAGAGGTTGCACTTCCCAAAGGGAAGGGAAAAAAAGGAAGAAAAATCCACAACACTGAAGCTCAAGGAATTGACTTCTTGTCAGATGAAGTTAACTATCAAGATTCCTACCTTTCAGAAGTCATCGTATAGCTGGTCACTTCTCCCATCTTTCAGTTTAGTGGCACTGCTCTGGGCCCTGCAATAGATGGAGTCATCAGGCTTAATGTGATTCTGCATCTGGATCATAACATCTGTTATCCTTATAAAGCTTATGCGCTTTGGATAAAGGAAAGATGACACTATTCTTTTATAAAAGGTAATTTATTCCTAAAGCTCTATTACTTTGTGAAACATGGCTTGGTAAGAAGATAGGACTGTGGAAATGCGAGTTTCATCCTCAGGTAAAGAGACCACAGTTTTTCTTTGGACATACTTCAAGACATGGCACCTGCAAAGACATAACTTAAATTCTATTATTGCTGTACAAGGTTATGCCCTATTGGTTAGGACATTGTTCAGATTCTCTGACTTTGCCCCAATAGTATTTTAAAACCAGAGAACAAATGATTATGTTAAGTGGGGGATCTATCACTCACAGGCCTTTAGTGGCCAGCCAGAGGGTATTATTCATGGTAAACTGAAGAGCTCAGGTCCCATCTGATGACAGGGCTGCTGTTTTACTGTGTAGAAGGTCTTGGGTGCTACAAACATCTGGAGAAACCAATCCTGTGAGATGCTGTTGGGTAGCATCAAAGATCCCTCAAACTTAGCTTGTTACCCCAGGGAGGTTGACACTAATGATGGTGTTGATCCACTGTTAGGAACGTGCTATATTTCCTTAGTTTTGGAGTTACTTTATTTTCTCATACACAATTGAATTCAGATGGGGTGGCAGGACAGTATTTATGATGGTGGAGGTAGCAAACTCTCTGCTTGTTGCATTTGGCTTGCTAAGTGGGAGTGGGTTGGTCTTGAGGAAGCCTGGGTGGCTGTGTTTTAGATGTTCTCTTGAAATACTTGAAGTCTTCAACATAATTATTTTTTTATGGCATACTTAACAAGGAAAACTATTTTTTTTAATTTTTTATTGTGGGTTGTTCAAAACATTACAAATTTCTTGACATATCATATTCCACACTTTGATTCAAGTGGGTTATGAACTCCCACCTTCACCCCATACACAGATTGCAGAATCACATCAGTTACACATCCATTGATTTACATATTGCCATACTAGTGTCTGTTGTGCTCCGCTGCCTTTCCCATCCTCCCCCCTCCCCCCTCCCCACCTCTCTCCTCCCCTCCCCTCCTCTCTCTCTACCCCCTCCACTGTATAACCCTGAGGGTCTCCTTCCATTACCATGCAATTTCCCTTCTCTCTCCCTTTCCCTCCCACCTCTCATCCCTGTTAAATGTTGATCTTCTTCTCCTGCTCTTCGTCCCTACTCTGATCTTAGTTACTCTCATTATATCAAAGAAGACATTTGGCATTTGTTTTTTAGGTATTGGCTAGCTTCACTTAGCATAATCTGCTCTAATGCCATCCATTTCCCTGTAAATTCTATGATTTTGTCATTTTTTAATGCAGAGTAATACTCCATTGTGTATAAATGCCACATTTTTTTTATCCATTCGTCTATTGAAGGGCATCTAGGTTGCTTCCACAGTCTTGCTATTGTGAACTGTGCTGCTATGAACATCGATGTAGCAGTGTCCATGTAGCATGCTCTTTTTAGGTCTTTAGGGAATAGACCAAGAAGGGGAATAGCTGGGTCAAATGGTGGCTCCATTCCCAGCTTTCCAAGAAATCTCCATACTGCTTTCCAAATTGGCTGCACCAATCTGCAGTCCCACCAGCAATGTACAAGTGTACCCTTTTCCCCACATCCTCGCCAGCACTTGTTTTTGTTTGACTTCCTAATGGCTGCCAATCTTACTGGAGTGAGATGGTATCTTAGGGTGGTTTTGATTTGCATTTCTCTGACAACTAGAGATGTTGAGCATTTTTTCATGTACTTGTTGATTGACTGTATGTCCTCCTCTGAGAAGTGTCTGTTCAGGTCCTTGGCCCATTTGTTGATTGGGTTGTTTGTTCTCTTATTGTCTAATTTTTTGAGTTCTTTGTATACTCTGGATATTAGGGCTCTATCTGAAGTGTGAGGAGTAAAGATTTGTTCCCAGGGTGTAGGCTCCCTATTTACCTCTCTTATTGTTTCTTTTGCTGAGAAAAAAACTTTTTAGTTTGAGTAAGTCCCATTTGTTGATTCTAGTTATTAACTTTTGTGCTATGGGTGTCCTATTAAGGAATTTGGAGCCCGACCCCACCGAATGTAGATCGTAGCCAACTTTTTCTTCTATCAGACGGCGCGTCTCTGATTTGATATCAAGCTCCTTGATCCATTTTGAATTCACTTTTGTGCATGGCGAGAGAAAGGGATTCAGTTTCATTTTGTTGCATATGGATTTCCAGTTTTCCCAGCACCATTTGTTGAAGATGCTATCCTTCCTCCATTGCATGCTTTTAGCCCCTTTATCAAATATAAGGTAGTTGTAGTTTTGTGGATTGGTTTCTGTGTCCTCTATTCTGTACCATTGGTCCACCCGCCTGTTGTGGTACCAGTACCATGCTGTTTTTGTTACTATTGCTCTGTAGTATAGTTTGAAGTCTGGTATCGCTATACCGCCTGATTCACACTTCCTGCTTAGCATTGTTTTTGCTATTCTGGGTGTTTTATTTTTCCATATGAATTTCATGATTGCTTTCTCTATTTCTACAAGAAATGCCGTTGGGATTTTGATTGGCATTGCATTAAACCTATAGAGAACTTTTGGTAATATCGCCATTTTGATGATGTTAGTTCTGCCTATCCATGAACAGGGTATATTTTTCCATCTTCTAAGATCTTCTTCTATTTCTCTCTTTAGGGTTCTGTAGTTTTCATTGTATAAATCTTTCACCTCTTTTGTTAGGTTGATTCCCAAGTATTTTATTTTTTTTGAAGATATTTTGAATGGA